>NC_056735.1:255163195-255188684 GCF_019279795.1 Protopterus annectens | reverse complement strand
AGCAGTATTCCTAGGTAGGATCTGTGTATCCCTACAACTGGCTTGTTAGTTTATAGTGAGCTGTTATTTTGTTAGCTTTGAACATTAAGCCTTGTGCACAACTTATGCCTTCTTGAAAGAAAAATATGACTGGAATTATTTTGTTACTCATGATTTTTGTTTAGGTCTCAATTGGATTAAAATGTTTGGAAATACTCTAAAATACATGTTAGAGCATCTATAACACTATGGCCTCTTGGGCCCTAGGTTATTTGAGTTATTTCCCAAATGATTATTACTGTACTTTCTTGGTCAGGAAAGGTGTGTTGAAAGGATGCAAGGAAAACTAAAGCTGAACAGCAACAGTGAGTTTTTTTCCTTAATCATAATTTCTGTTCAAGCCATCATTGTATGAAAAGGTTGTGTAAAAAGAAAGCAACTAAAATGTGATTCGGAGCATATGGAAAATTGGAGCTTATTGAAAAAGCTGAAGAGCAAGTCAAAAATATGAGAAAAGGAATTAAAAAAGTAACATGCATGGTGCCCCTTAAGGGGCCCAAGATGGGGAGAAACAGAGGGGAGGACTGGAGGGTGTGTTTGTTTGTGTGTGTGGGTGGCAGAAGTAGTAGGCCTAGGGTGCCATTTCCAGACTTGTACATTGTTGCAAACTAAATGATAGGAACTGCAAATGTCCGTTTGTGAGATGGGCCAACACAGTGTGGTACACAGGCCTGTTGTAAGAGCATTGTAGCTACAGGTCATTCTGTGCACACTACTCCTATAAGTTTGCAGCATTAACTGAAAGGTTGCCTAGTAGCAGTGGCAGTGATACTTAGACTGGAAGTGCCTAGGAAGCCCCCAACTTGATATTTTCTGGGGCCCCTGAAAATGCTAACACTGGCCCTGATAGAGAGAGGGCGATAATGAAGAACACTGGACCCCGGGGGGGGGGGTCATACCTCTCAACTGTCCAGATTATAGGCTCATATTTTTGGTTTGTTACTTATAAAATTTGTGGTTTTCTGATAAATCACTGGGATGATCTGAGGACTGAAGTCCCGAAATAATGACATACATTTGAGTTTCAGACTTCACATAATTCAGAAAATGTTTGTTAAAACAAACCCTGTTACTTTAACAACTTCCTAAGTTTATAAGAGCAATATTTAAAATATATCCATATTTTTGGGCTTTTGTCCCCCCATTTTGTTGGGCTTTGTCTAGATTTCTTGTACTAAGAGGTTGGGAGATATGGGGGCAGGGTTCAAATGCCCAGAAAAGGAGCAGCTTTAAAATACTGGTCTTATGAACTTAGAAAGTTGCTAAATAAAATGATTTATGATAGTATGCAATTTCTGCCAGATATGAAGTCTGAAACTCAAATTTCTGTCATTATTTACTAACTTCAATCCTCAATAATTTTCCAGAAAATTACAAATTTTTCGAGGAACAGACTGAAAATATGCAAAAATTTGGACGTTCTGAGAAAATTTGGACAGTTGAGAGGTATAAAATATATTGATATTCGTTACAAGATATAAAATATCAAATATAAGTATAGCTTCATAGGAAGTTACTAGGCTAACGCCCTAGAGCCCTCACAAGCCTTGCCATATTTATCCCGAGTTGCCCCAATTGGTGGTGGTTAAGGGAGTGAAGTTCACAGAGGTAAGGGTCTATGGTAGTTAATACAGACTGTCCCTGTCGAGGAGAGACATGGGCACCACCCCAGGAGTGAATGTGCCATCTCCCATCTATTGATCTAGGTTGCGTTTGAAGAGGGTCAGGTTTCATGTGAATTGGAAGCTTGTTCAGAGAAGTAGCAGTCTCTGGGAAATGTATTTCTCTGTCCAGCATGATCTGTTCATGTCAGAGGCTAGGTTAAGATTCCTGGAGTGAGTGAGTGACCTTCCTACAGTTTGATTTACGAATGCGTACCATTTCCATCAGGGCCAGACCAGAGACTGCCCTTTAAGCCAGGTACTGGTCAACCATTAGCAGCCTGTAGGAGAAAGAATACAGGGCTTTCAGTCTTTCCACATAAGACTTGTTTTGTGTACCCTGTAATTTCTTGGTGAGAAACTTATGTGGTCTCTCCAGTTGTTGCAGGTGTCTGGTGAGGTGCATGAAAAAGGGATCATTGTACTCAATTATTCATCTGATGAGGGCCGAGTTCAATGGAATTATAACATCCTTAGATCTATATGCTTTTCCTTTACTTATAAGATGTGCCACATAGATGGATTTCTTTAGTACTGTGGATATGTGGTGGTTAAAGTTCAGATTGCTGTCAACCTGAGTACCCAGATCACGTACCGCTGGGTCAACACTTGAGAGTGCTATCTCTAATGTAATTAGCAGGGATGTCAACTTTCCCAAAGGGAATAATAATGCATTTTCTCTTTGCATTTAGCTTTAATCCATGGCTTTGGCACCAATCATCTGTCTGTGTTAACCCTGTCTTCGGTATATTAACATCTTTGGGACTCGATGCTTTTTCCCAATTTGTAATAGTCAGTGAACTTGGTTAGCCGCAGGCCATCCAAGTTTGCCTGGACTTCTGAGAAATAAATTCCAAACAATAAGGGGCCCAGCACAGAACTCTGTGGTATGCCACTAATGACTAGTCTTTTGCTAGAGGTGAAGGCAACCATTTTGACAGTGTGTGTCCTGTCTGTTTTCCAGTTGGCTACTCATCTGGTAATGTAGTGGTTAATTCCCAATTGGGAGAGTTTCTCTCTAATACCTGAGTGGGAGATTGTTTCACATGCCTTGGCTGGCTCAAGATAGGTGGTATGCACTGCCTTTCCCCTCGTCCAGGGCCTTGGTGACTTTCACTAAGAGGTCAACTGTATTTAATGGGCAAGACCTATCTTTACCGAATCCAAACTGGGTTGCATCCAGAGTTTGGAGATTTTACCTATGTCCTTGTTAATGAGGCCCATAGTGATTCTGTCCATGGTGTTGCAGATGAGGCTAGTCAAGCTTATGGGCCTATAATTCTTAGGGTCAGTTGATTGTCTCCCGTTGTGCAGAGGGATTACTGTTTCTGTCATCCATTCTGCTGCAATGAGACAAGTTCGTAGGCTGTGGTTAAACAGGGATCCAAGTGGATCTGCTAGGTCATGTTTTAAGTTGTTTAAAAGGCAATATGGGATGTTGCCTAGTCCCATTGATCCAGTGTTTTTGGCCTTGGAGAGTGCCAAGATGGCCTGTTCTAATGAGATAATAAAGGAGGCAAAACAAAAAGCAGTTTTATTACTCACAGATAAGAAAATATAGGTTTACTTTCCTCACCCAGCAGGGAATCACTAGTAGTGCTTTAGTTAATGCAGGCTTGAAATATTTTCAGAAAAAGACAAAGGCCCAGAAATTCAATGTGTATTTAGTTATCACTCAAACAATTTAACCAGTGGAAAAAAAAAATGTGAAATGTGCAGTCTAGCTAATTTAATTGTAAAACATCAGGCCAAGCATATTTCTTAAAAAAAAAAAAACCCAAAAAGGAGCAGGTAATGAGGAGTCGGGTTTAATAAAATATTGATAATGTAATTTGTACGGGGCAGGGGCCTATCCCCTTTTATTGATTTTTTTTTTTTTTTTTTTAAACTAAGGGTGGAGGGTTAAGGGAGTTGCAAGAAACCCTTACAACTTGTATAATTATGTGGGTTTAGTTGCCCCAAAAAGTGCGTCATCTTTATCAGGCATTCATGAATTCTGTAATTAAATTTGACTCTACCCCATTCTTCCTGTGAAAAAGTCAAAAGTCGTCAATTGTATATTTAGGACATGCCATATGTAGTTTGCACAGGTGTGGGTGGTGCCAACTTGACTGACATCCCAATTATGCTGTCAGTATAATTTGATGTGCTAATTCTGTAGTTGTTGAACATTTAAAAAGGATTAAAGTATAAAAGTAATTATTGTAATGGGCATTACTGATGTCAGTGAAACACAGCCATGCACATCCAGCAAGAGGGCTGCCCCATGGTTGCCAGAAGCTGGATGTGGGGGGTGGCAGACAGCATGAAGAGCATATGGTGATCTAAAAGGAGCACATTTTTTTAAGTCTATTTGCTACCATGAGAGAACAATATATATGACACAAACTAAGTTGCATTAATAAAAACTTGCGCAAAAATTCTTACAAAATTACAAAGGAAGCCTGCCAATGTTAATATAACTTGCTATTCTGAACTATCCACCAATAAAACCTACATGGAAGAGTGACGGAGGAATTAACTGGCAACACGAGTGAAATCATTTGACCACTATGTGGTATCTGGTTGCTGCAGTACGTGACCTGCAAATAAAAACAATTGCAATTGGTTTGTAACTAAGGAGCTCAATGCATTTAGTTCTGACCATAGTCCTGACCGCATTCCATATACTTTGTTGTGCTGCAGGAAATATCTAAGTTCTGGTACCTAAAGTATGAGTATTTCCAGCTTCACAATAGTGTACATTGTGCTCACAGGACTATGGTCAGTATCTTCTTGGCATGCAGAATGAAAACTGGACAGAATTAATGCTACACACACCGCATGCTATTGCTACCTAATTCACCATTATGAACTTTCAGTACAGTGATTATTTCCACTGAAAGAAGCAATACTGAAATAAAATGCACACTTGCACACAATGAAAGAAGCAATACTGAAATAAAATGCACACTTGCACACAAACATGTAGAAACCAAAAGCCAATCAACCGTATATTGAGGTAATTGGTGTCTGAGCAGGACTCCATACATATTGGCAGGATCCGACCATATCCTATAACCTAGACATTCAAATAACATCTGCATATCACTTGCCAGTAGAACTGCAAGGCAGTATTGAATTTACTACACTAGGTCAGATTGTGCAGATGGCATTATTACATGACCTCAGAGTTTGTCAGCAGTGATTATTACTTTCACAACTTTTGCAGCAATAAATGTAAGCAGTGATTAGAGCAATGGATATTCAGAGCAATAATTCTAAGTTGTGTATATAGCATCAGTTTCCAATCCAAAATGGCATCTTGCATAAATAGCCTTCAGTGAATATATTACTGGTTTCTCTCTCCACCTATTCCTTGCCATACATCCTAACCAAATCTGTACAGTTAAACTGCAGTAGTAACACACTTCACAGAATGCAGCTGTTATACTCGTGTGTTAACAAGGTAAGGTGACCTGGTTAAACAACACTTTTCAGCCATTACCTGAACTTACAAGGAGCAACAGAATGGTGCACAATGAAATCCTCAAAACAACTCAAAGTACAAAGGATATAAAATAAGACAGAAAATAGTGTACACTGCATAGAAATGTAGGTGCCAAACAGGGCATCTAGTACTGGTGAGAATTCAATTAATGATGTATGAAGGACATTATAGCACACTGAAAGGAGAGCAACTACCATTTATAAAAAGCCAAACATTGTACCCAGTTGAAATTATTTAAAGATTATTACAACAAGTCAAACACTATAAATAACAGACCATATTTGCAGACATATAGCAGTCATTTGAAGAACAGAAATTTACAGGTTTTTAATAAGTACTTTATAAGCAATAAGTAAACCTACAGTACTGTTGGTAGGATCAAAACACCTCACAAAATCAGAACAGGACTATAATTTGTATGGATTAATGCAGAATATACTTCAATGATATTACCAAGGAAGTAGTTTTATATAATATTATATACACATATATATATATATATATATATATATATATATATATATATATATATATTATTTATTTATTTATTTTTTTTATTTTATTTGCAGTTTGTTTGTCAGAATAGCCCACTGGGCCACAAGGAGCCTGTTTTCATTGGAGTCATGGGGAGAAAAGCACCAGAAAAATACAAATACATAGTACACATTGCACATATACATTACAGATTATCTCATAGGAGTACAAAGTAAATATGATAAGAAAAGGTTAACAATGATAGAATACATCGGTATAGTTTATTAGAACTAAACGGCAATAAAAACTTTTCTTTTTTTTTTACAAAAGTAGCAGCAATAGGGTAACTGTTAAGTAGTTGATCAAATAGTTCAATAGAGCTGTGGAACTATAGGAGGCAATGATGGCATATTTAGTTCTAGGAGAGGGGGAAGTGGTATTAGAAGGATTAGGTAGGTTGGGAACAGGAGCACTTCCATTATGAAGTTAGGTGCGAGTGCAACAAGGTTTTAAATGAGGAGAGACTACTGGTGATGTGGATAGGAGATGGTTGAGAATTCCAGAGGCGTGCAAGAGAGAAGGACATTAGGTGATTCCCAGCTGGACATGTGGGTTTGTGCAATTTAATTAGTTTTTGGGAATTATATCTTAAGAAGTCGTTCTGGTTCATGTATTTCAAAGGTAGTGGCTAGGGAGGGACAAGGAGAGGGGTTGTAAATAAGTTTGTGTGCTTGGATGAGTTGGGTGTAAGTGAGGAGGTTGGGTAGCTCAAGCCAGTTTAGTTGGTGAAGAGAATTACAATGGTGAGAAATAGCTCTGTGACCTGCCGCAAATTTTGATATCTTGTTATAGCAAGAGGAGAGTTTTATTTTGAGGGAGTATTGCAGGTTGGTGAGGATAGATGCACCATGTAGGAGGGATGAGGTAAGATAAGTATTGGCTAGTATGAGCCTGGTGAAAGGAGAGATATATTGATTATGGCAGTATAGCATACCAAGTTTTTTTGCCAAGGGAAGAACCAAGGTCAAAGAACAAAAACAAAAATGGAGTGGAAGGTAACTTCAGAGGAAAGTATGCAAGGGGGGTAAGGGGTGATCTAAAAGGATTAGAGTGGTTCAGAGAGGTAAATATGGCACCACAGGAAGGAAGGGAAAGTTAGAGTCTGGGGGGAGGGGTCGGAAAGAAAAGAAAATGAACAAAACTGGGGGAGGGGTTGGAGAGAGCGTGGGGATGGATGTCACAGTGGCCTAGCTGGTTGGAACCAGTACTGACAGGGCCAGGTCAGCAGTGTGAAACAGCACTGAAAATAATCAGAAAGGAAGCAACTGTGAAAATCGGAGCTGAAGAGGTAAGAAGAGAGCAAGCCAGAGATGGAAATGTTGCAGATATAAATTTAGAAACTGGAGACAAAAGGTACAGAAGATGTACTAGGGGTTAAATAACACTCTAGTGTGGCTGGCAGCATTAAACCTATATATACTGGAACTATTGAGAGTTAAAATAACATTAAACTAAAAGCTATTGGTACAATTGTTAGTTAAAACAAGGAATATGGTAGGCTGCTGGCATTGTGCTGCCTTCTGATGGCCAAAGTAAGTTACTACAGCCAGAAAAAATAACCTGAGTGTATGCTCACCTGCCCTGTAGTAATACTTTAAATGATACGAAGCAGTTCACTTTTTAAAAAGCAGATAGTCTTAAAAACACCATCAAAGTGAAGATAAATTAAAGCAGAAGGAACACCTACAGTTGAGCTAGAAAGCTGTGGTTTTTAGTTTGTTTTTGGAGCTGCTTCCGCCAGGTAACTTAAGCAGATTTATAACACTTTCGCAAGGTATTTTGCTGGGCGAATCTGGTTGGCAGGGGATGACCACAGAGTGTTTAACCCGTTGGGAGAAGCTTCTAAAGCCAGACAGCACACAGGCAGGGAGGAATAGAAACTTCCATGTGGACTGCACAAAACTAGAAAGGACTTTAAAGATTAAAAAAAAAAAAAAAAAAAAAAAAAAAAATATATATATATATATATAAAATATCACGTGTGTGTTTGTGTGTGTAATATATGGTAGAGCTTCTCTGCACAAACTCCTTCAGAAGTTCTGTAGAGTTCAACTTTGTCCTCTCTTTGTGGATGTGCAAAAGCACTCAGTAATCGTTATCCCTGTCATAATAACTCTTAAGTATGATTTTATTCTGGATTGAGTAGAGAATGCCCTTTCCTCAGTTGCTGTACTCCTTGGCAGAATTTGTCCATCAAAGCATCAGTTATGATGTCAGTTGACAGAACAGTTCTCAGCTCTGGGAACACCTGCTGTATAAGTCCTGGAATCAGCACTTTAGCAGAGGCATGATGGTGATGAGGTGCAGTACCATCCTGTAACCTTGCTGGGACTCTGTTTTCTAGGAAGCTTTTGAGACTTTAACAATTTGTATTTGCTGAACTGTCTCCTTGATGATGGCATACACTTGATCAGTTATCATGTTGCCTTTGCGAGTTTAACTAGAGGCCATTTATAGCTGTTATTGTAGTTTGTGCAATCAGTGTGTTTGCTTGTAACATACTTGCTACTTGTTCCAATATGCTGAATATATTGTAGGGAACAATAAATCCAAAGTATATTGCAAACTTTGTCATCATTGTTAACAACCTGGCTTTACTTCTTGTATCTGACATTTTTGTCATGTTGAAGATCTTGTAAAGTATCATACAGTCTGTTATAGTTGGCTAAAATGCCCTTAATGTTCTTTGTGCTTTCCATCTTGTTGAACAAAGTAAATGTAGTCCTGTCGTGCTATATGGGTTATCCTCTCCTCATGCTATGCTTTTGAAATGAGCGATTCTCTGAGGTGATGCACAAATGAGTAAAGTGGCACCATGAACAAAAGAGAGGTCTTCTTCAATAGCAGTGCTAGTTTTTGCACAGTTTTGCAGCACCAAGTCTAAGCAATGATTGGGAGAGTGGACATTTAGAGCAAGTGGATTGTCTTTTCTAATTCTGGTAGCAGTTTCAGAAATACATCCACTCATGCTGACTGCTCCATTATATGCCTGCCTCCTAAGTTTTGCAGTGGCAAATTACACCTTACTAAAACATCTTTCAGTGAATTTGTAACGTGTTCTGCATGTGTCTTTTACATACCAATAAAATCATCATGCATAGCGAATTGTGGTAGCGACACCCATCAGACATATCCAGTCATTTGTTCATGCTAAATAAACCAGAAGAAACGGCTGCAGTTAGCTGGAAAAACTTGAATCAGGAACCGGCAATAGCGTAAAAAACAAGTTTAATTTCCGCTTTCGTCACAACTTCTTCAGAAAACACAGGATGCATTGAGCTAATCAGTATAAATAGTCTAAAAAAATTAATTAATCAATTACATATGCATATAATTCCACTTAAAAATATATATGTGTTATGTATTAAAACATGCCTTTAAATCAAGTTCAAAATTATTTTTGTTTTTATTAACATGTAACTTACGATATTTTAAAAAGCACTTAAAATTAATGCTCTCATTTAAACCAGGAAACACATCAGATTTCAACTTAATTTGCCATAAACATTCCCTCTGTTCAATATAATTCTTATAATCCCCCGCCCTACCATCTAATTTACACTTTTCTAGAACAGAAAATAAAAATTTTTTGTAATTGGGGCATGACATAGAATGTTTGTATAACGCGTTGTTGAAATCTTTCACTTTAATGGCATATAAATGTTCCTTAATTCTAGTGGCTAAAGACCTGGTGGTCATACCCACATAAAAAGCTGAACATGAGGAACATAAACTAACATAAACCACTCCTTCAGTGTTGCAGTCTATGTAATCACTAACCTCTAAAATCCTATTGGAACTGACAACATTAATAAAGGGACCCTCAAAAATGTACCTACACACTTGACAATGTTGGCATCGGTACATGCCTTTCTTACTTGTAAAATGTGTTAGTGGATACTTGTGATTACGTTCTAAAATATTTTTGAGAGTATTCCATTTACGAAAAACAAAATTTGGTTCGGGTCCTGAAGTACGTAAAATGTCCTTATTGCCTTGTATAACTTTCCAATTGTTTTGTAAAATGTTTTTACAAAGAGCTATCGGAGCACACAAAAACTGTTACCAATAGAAAACAACTAAAAATGGAAAGAGATATTGAATCGTATCACAATAAAACCGCTTATGCTCATTATGCCCCTAATCAACCGAACAGGGAGCCCAATAGACAAGGACATTTTTTTAACAAGCGCAATTATGCCGAAGCAACAACGGGCAGCACTAATCAGCGCTTTTACGGTCCAAATAGAACTACAAACATCGTAGTTGAACCCAGTAGAAGTTCTGATAACTACAACAGTGAATTTCCGAAATTGGTGTCCACTACTCCATCGGTTATTGATATGTTGCAGGACAATACCATGGACAAACAGACTGCTTCTGAAGAAAGTGCGGCTTCGGGAGCAGATAAATTCCAGGTCAACGGCATCACAAATAGAACCAATCAATTAAAGGATTTATCTGAACATTCTGGTCTTGGTTCTAGCAATAGAAGTAATAACAACAATTATAAAAAAGGACATGCCATTGTGAATGCTAAAAGTACAATTCTTACCAGAAGTCGTACTTTTTTGGGTTCGAATTCGTCGGAGGACGAAGCTTAAATTTCAAAGTAGATAGTTTTGATATAATCAATTTAACTAATCATGTATTCACTGAGTGTGAACTTGCAGTTTTAAGTTATGGTTTTAATTTCATTCCGAACAAAAGGGCTAATTATAGTAAAACTATTATAGATTTGAAAAAGTACACCAGGAAGCTTAACCTTTCATTTCTGTTACACAATACCTCTGAATTTAATTGTAGTATTAGTAAACCATCTAGTTATGTGCCAAATTTACATCACACCATTAAAACTTTCGAGGATTTATGCATTAAAGACCTAGATCATATGTTTAAATCTAATCTTAATTTTCATGATAATTTATCAAAATTGGAAAGGAAAGCTTTAGGTTCCTTAAAAGCCTTAAATGAAAAATATAGATACATGAAAAGTGACAAAGGCTCAAATATGGTTATCATGGAGCAAGAGCAATACAATTCTAGTATGTTGGAGATTCTTAGTAATCCAAATGAGTATGAATGTATTCCTCTGTTTAAAATCTTAAGAAGTTTTGGAATAGTACATTCACATCGTTATGATGCCTTGATGTCTGGTGAAATTAATTATTCGTTATATAATTTCTGCACGGTGGATAAACCCAAAATAGGTGTTATATTTGGAGTTCCTAAAACTCACAAAAATATTCTCAACCCTCCATTACGTCCTATTGTTTCTTCACCACATTCGGTCACTGAAGGCATTTCTCTGATTATTGATGCCATTTTAGGTCCTTTGATTTGTAACAACGAGTCCTACATTAAGGACTCATGGCATTTTCTAGATAAGATAAGAATCTTTTCAAATAATCAGTTTGATGCAGAAAAACATATCATATTTACTATTGACGTTATTGCTTTGTATTCATGTATACCACATGACCAAGGAGTAGAAGATGTCCGAAGTTATTTGGTTAAGAACAAACTATTTAACAATTCTGCTATTTCTGTTATTTGTAGATTTTTGGACATTATTCTAGAGAACAATTTTTTTAAGTTTGGAAACACTTACTACAAACAAAAGTGTGGTGTTGCCATGGGGTCTCCGGGAGCCCCGGCTTTTGCAAATATGGTCATGGCATGGTGGGAATTGGAATTTCTGGCATTGTTAAAAAATGAATTTAACATTTTGTTTTTTGGTAGATTTATAGATGATTTGATTTTTATTATAGAAGGCAACATTGATAAGGTTAATTTATTTGTTAACAAGGTTAATTCTTTTTCTAGTTTTATTAAATTCACATTAGGTGATGCTGGGTTAGCAGTCAATTTTTTAGATACACACATTTGGTGGGATCAAAAAGAAAAATCTTTTCATAGTAAAATTTATAGAAAACAGACCTTTACCAACGGCTATTTACATTTTAATAGTGGCCATCCTACTTACATGAAGAAAAACATTCCTAGAGGTCAATTTATTCGAGCCTGTAGGATGACCTCTAAGGATGAAATATTGATTTCTGAATTTCATTTTATAGTTACCTTATTTTTACAAGACATTTTTAATTAATATTGGGGAAGATATATATCACAAAAGATCAATTAGTTTCCCTGCTATATTACATGACCATCAAGGCATTTATAAAAACAATGATTCTAACAAAAGCCTTAATAATGTAGTGTGTTCTTTCGACATAAGTAGTGATTATGGTCATATTAAAAACATTTTACAAAACAATTGGAAAGTTATACAAGGCAATAAGGACATTTTACGTACTTCAGGACCCGAACCAAATTTTGTTTTTCGTAAATGGAATACTCTCAAAAATATTTTAGAACGTAATCACAAGTATCCCCTAACACATTTTACAAGTAAGAAAGGCATGTACCGATGCCAACATTGTCAAGTGTGTAGGTACATTTTTGAGGGTCCCTTTATTAATGTTGTCAGTTCCAATAGGATTTTAGAGGTTAGTGATTACATAGATTGCAACACTGAAGGAGTGGTTTATGTTAGTTTATGTTCCTCATGTTCAGCTTTTTATGTGGGTATGACCACAAGGTCTTTAGCCACTAGAATTAAGGAACATTTATATGCCATTAAAGTGAAAGATTTCAACAACGCGTTATACATTCTATGTCATGCCCCAATTACAAAAAATTTTTATTTTCTGTTTTAGAAAAGTGTAAATTAGATGGTAGGGCGGGGGATTATAAGAATTATATTGAACAGAGGGAATGTTTATGGCAAATTAAGTTGAAATCTGATGTGTTTCCTGGTTTAAATGAGAGCATTAATTTTAAGTGCTTTTTAAAACATCGTAAGTTACATGTTAATAAAAACAAAAATAATTTTGAAATTGATTTAAAGGCATGTTTTAATACATAACACATATATATTTTTAAGTGGAATTATATGCATATGTAATTGATTAATTTTTTAGACTATTTATACTGATTAGCTCAATGCATCTTGTGTTTTCTGAAGAAGTTGTGACGAAAGCGGAAATTAAACTTGTTTTTTACGCTATTGCCGGTTCCTGATTCAAGTTTTTCCAGCTAACTGCAGCCGTTTCTTCTGGTTTATTTGTTCTAATTTGGGTGTTCGTTTGAGGTCATTTGTTCATGCTGACTTGTGTCCAATATTCATCTGCTGTTATGGAATATAGTTTAGATTCAGACTTTATTTCATATAATAAATTCTGTAGAAGCTGGTGAACCATGATTTTCATGATTTCCTTCACAACATCAGAACTCTGATATGTTCCTCGTGCAGCCATTTCAGCAGCTCTGCTATATATTCTGCCCTTGTCAGCATTATCTGTCTCAAGTTGCTTTCCCTGTTCTCCAAGTATAGCTAGTCCTTGTTTAACCAAACATTTTACTGATGTGACTAGCTTTTGGAAAAGAGTATGATTCTTCAGTTGTACCTATAAATGTTGCTGGCTGAGTTGAGTAGCAATATTCATTCTAGCGTTTTTGAAAGCACTATACTTCTGAACAGCTTCATGGTGGAATGATGTTTTCTTCCGGTAATTGAATCCAGTCATACATTGTGTAGGTTCACCACAGTGATGAGATGTGAGGAGTTTCCTAGTCACTGCACCATGGCAGTAATAATATACACATCCTTTGGAATGGCAGGAGGTTAACCAAGAGAAAGATGAAAGCCATTGTGGCTGACGACTTCTGCATTCAGTTTTTGATTTACTTTTCACAACAATGTGCTTAATGCAGGTTTCTTTAACATTTCGTGGTTGGAAAATCTCATCAATATATGCAACAAACTGAACTGCATGACAGAAAAGGAAGGCTCAGTACTCATACATCTTAGTTCAAATGAAACGAGATGTGTTTTCACAGCTGCTTGATAATTTTTTAAAGTAGGATTGCTTTTAAGAAGCAGATCTGTACTTGCATTTTTTTTGTCACAGCCTTTGTCCAGGGGTAAAGAAATTTTGGCTTCTGTTCTGGATCTTCCAGGGAATATGGCACTTCTGGAAAGTGACTGTAGCTAACAGTAGTGGTGAAAGCACCAAATTCTGTGCTTCAAGTACAGTTGGCAGCATCACTGTTTTCAGGGCTGTTGTGGTAGGTAAAACCCAAATCTAATGTCATGTTTTATTTGTCTTTCGGCTTTTTCCCGGTAAGGGGTCGCCACAGCAGAACTCCGGTCCGCTAATGATTGTCAGGGGATTTTTACGAAATGCTGAGGTGCCAGCTCGACACCCAACCTTCAACGAAGGAACGCCCATTTACGCACGCATGTCTTTTGAACGCTACCCAACCGCGGGAAGAACATGCAGACTCCACACAGAAGGCACTCCCAAGCCAAGCTGAGAATCAAACGGGAGAACCTCTTGCTGTGAGGTAGCAATGCTACCACCATACCACCACAGAAATATCATCTGGAAATTCTCTGTTGCTTTCTTACTTGAGAGGCAGGAGTGTTAAAATTAATGTTTTCGGCAGGGGTGTTTACATTAATGTTTTCAGAAGTGATTTCAGATCCAGAATTTGTCTCTGTCTCTGCTCTGATGTTCTGGGTACTTGCATTGGTAGTGGGGGGTGTCTATGATGTTTTCAGACCTATCACTGTTGGGATGAGATGCTCTGTATGTTGTCTTGGAAACAAACCAATAATTATAACCAAAATAATAACCAAAGTCTGAGGAGTATATTTGTCTCCAGGTTTAAAAAAAAAGCTGCTTCTTGCCTGTAGGGATACAGTGATTTAATGAAAGTATTAAAAAAGTCAGTCCATCTCTCTCTTCACCTGTCTCACTCTCTTCTTGATCAAAGCAGTGTGCTTCAGATGTAAAGAAAATGGAGAGAAATGAAGCATACCAGTCAATTTGATAAGGTACTTTAGCAGTAGAATCAGTAATGTTAAGTACCCCCAACACAATTTGTCTCGTCTTAAGGGCAAGAAATAAAAATAAAATGTTACACTTTTTTCAGTCACCACCAATCCTGCTTGCTACTGCTTGAATAATGTTTAAATGCTTAAGTTAAACATCAAAGGAATTAAAAGTACAGAAGGAGGGGTTCATTTTAATGTGTGAATTTCCAGGGATTGCCTGGTACCGACTAACACACTGGAGAAAAGAAGGGTCTGGTATGATGCCCTCAGTGTGTGAATTTATTTATTTTTATTTTATTTTACATTTGTTGACCGGGCTAGTCTAACTGGATACATGTCCATTTTCATTAGATGCCCAGGGAGATAAGCTCCAAACTATGCTGATATAACAATATTACAAAGAATAAATGAAAAGTTCAAAAAACGTCATTTAAAACATTAGCTTTTTAATTTAGTCTCAGGAATTCACTTGGAGCCAGCTGATCTCTATCTCTATCTCTATCTCTATCTCTATCTCTCTATCTCTCTATCTCTCTATCTCTCTATCTCTCTATCTCTCTCTGTAAGTTTCTATTTTTCTCCCCATTCGCCCACAGCCAGGCAAGCTGTGAATGCTAAACAGTGTTTTTGTATTTTTATTTTTATTTATTTTTTTTTTTATTCCCACAGCCAGGCAAGCATGCCACAATGCAGAAGAGTTTGTTTCTTTTTTTTTTTCTGCAAACACAGGGAGAGATGCTCAGCCATGAATATGGAAATGACTGTTTTATTTATTTTCCCACAGCCAGGCAGAACAGGTTTTGTAGACTGTCAGCATGATGTAAAAGTGGGGGGAGTGCTCACCCCCCCTCACCCTACCATTCCAGTACCTATGGCTGCCACCCCCCTTTATACAGTTTAAGTGCCTAGCACTCCATTATGGAGGTGCGGCGGGCTAAGCCCCTGATGGATGTTGGGCAGTTTTTGTTTAAAATCACCTATGTTAAAAAAAAAAAAAAAAAAAAAAAAAATCATTTATTCATTAAAAGATAAGATATCCAACCCAAGTCATGCCAGAGGGTGATGCTTGCTACTGCTCATCCTGGTGTGTCTTAATATAAACAACTGCCAAAACATCTGAATATGACTATCCACTTGATATCTTTAGATGTATGAGAGCAAGAGCAGAATCTGAAGATGGCATCAGTTGACCGCATCAATATATATTCCATGACTAAGCATACAGCAAGGGCAGATAGTCCGGCTAGGTAGCTGATTTACATGAATCCTGTAATATTCTAGATCGGGAATCTTTGAGTCAAGTTGGGCAAAAAGCTTGAGAGGGGTACATTTACAAATGGTATTTATAAATACAGTACCTGGTATACAGAGTTTCCATAAATGTGTGTAGACATAATTTTATTGTATCTATTCACACCCAGAATATTTTGAGAATGGTATCATCTTGTCTTTTCTGTGACATCTAGGATGAAATGCTTTGGGGCAGATATCCTTGGTCAACATGGTAAACAATATTTCCATTCATTTTGTTGTTTAATGTGGCTGGCACCAACTCATCTGCATGCCCAAATTGAGCTGAGGGTGTGGGGGGGTTAAGTGGAAGCCAGACCTCTTTAGGTTTATAGATAGATACAAGGCAAGAAGTGATAAAGGCTGTGTAGGAGCCTAGCCAAATTCATTAGTGTAGCACACCCACAAGTTTGCTATGTCTCAATTGTGATTATTGCCCTTTCAAAGTGAGCTACACATGAAAACCTATCCAGTTGTTGAGCTTGACCTTGAAAGTGGCTAGAATAGTACTTTACTTTTAGAAATTTGTATTGGTTTATTTACATTTTGTGTACTAGGGTGGAGCACTGATCACACCACAACCAGCTGCAGGTGCAGCTAGGGCTTAATTCGAAACATTAACAACAAAGATGTTCCAAGGTAAATCAAAATAGGAAAACAAAGACAATAAATCCAATGTGCAATGCAGATAGTTACAATGTCCAGAATTATGTGATGGATAATTTACAAGTAACATAACTGGAGGTAAACCATAGCAACAAAGGAATGAGCATGAGAATAGACATAATATGTACATATTTACATAAGGTAGAATCAGTCCAGTTACAAAGGATATTTGGGGCAGCAAAAGTGTGATATGAGAGGGAAAAAACTGAGAAAGTACCTTCAAAGGAAATGGTGGTGGTTGCAATGTCAGTGGCACAACAGGTAGTACACTTGCCTTTGATGTAGAAGACTATTGGTCATCTCCCTACGTTTATTATTAGACATCAGATGCATAGTCCTCACAAATATTACTACAGTACTGTCAGAAATCTCACTAAATTCCTACTGAAAAATGTTACCAACATACTGCATATTTCTGTCTGTCTTAAATAACTATGCCCCTTTAAGAATTAAAATATTAAAGGATAACTAAGAATATCAAACAACTCATGAAAACCAGGGATAATTATTGGAAATCATGGGTATACTATAAAACATCTGATAACCAACATTTTGATGTCCTAAAAACAGCTAAAAAAAGGTACAAAAATGACTATATAAAATTTTAGGAATCTTTTAAGTCAGATCATAAGCTCTTTTGGTCATCAGTAAGTCATCTAAATCAAGGTAAATCCACTCAACCAACCCCATCTATATCAAACAAAATGAAACTATAGCAACACAGTTTAACCAATGTTTTGTTCAATCATTACTTTCTCTACTTAAAAAAAAAAACAATAACAAGACCATACATTATACCATCGACAAATAATCATAGCAAAGTTTCTCACTACAACCCATGGATACCTCCGTGATCAAAAAGTACCTACACAATCATAAATCTACAACAATTGCTACTGACCGACTTCGTTGTGAATATATTAAGGCCATTACTGACTTAACAAATGTAAAGATTTTTTATACTATTAACTGTTCAATCAAAGGGAACTATGTTCCAGAAATTTTGAAAAAATACTTCATTATTCTCTTACATAAAGGTGGGTCTTCTATTAACCTCTCTAATGATAGATTTGTTGCAGTATTATCATCGGTGTCTCTATATTGAGTCCCTTACTTTTTAACCTCATCAGTGATCTCCATTCAATGACTACTCATTCCTCTATTATTCAATCTATCTGGTAGTGTAAATACCACCATGGGACTCCCCTCAAATGAGCCTGTTACCTAGTGGAACTAACCAGGTCAGCAAAGGATAGATAGATGGATGCAGATGATTACTCGTATCTACTCAGCTAAAACCTTATATTAACCTCAAGAGTAAACATGGCAATCTTTCACTGCTATTAAAACTTAACTTGATTCACAACTTCTCCCAATGCAAAGGAAACAAAATTAGTGTTGTTCTCCCCAAACTAATTTACCTAACCAAAAGAACCTCTTCTCAGTAACTTCAAATAATGACTCTAAAATTGAACTAGTGTCCCACAACAATCTTCTAGGTGTTATTGTTGATGAACATCTGAAATTTGATCAGCATACATTCCATGTTAACAATCAAAAACTAGGATCATTATGAAGGATTAGAGCTTACTTTACAGATTCGGCTAGAAAAAAATGTAATGGCCTATTTACTTCTAACTCTTCTCTATGCTTATCATTTTTACCAACCTCCACTCTGATTATTTTCTAAAACTGTTGCAATGAAATGGCAAATTTACTTGGATAGCCAAACCATCTGGCCCTTGTGCAAATTGGGGTGACAACTACCATAATGAATAAACAAATTCGAAAGTCTTTTTCTCATAAACGTTAGATGTTTATTTCTTAACAATTCTGTCTTTCCCAATAGCAGTTTCTAAATCCAGATTATCAGATTCCACCTCCTATATAAATTTTGAAAAACTTGTTGAAACATCAAAAAATTAAATTCATACCACTGTTCCAAGAGTAACTTTCCATACTATTAGGATCTCATGAAGGAATCTAAAATAAGCAACAATGTATTTAAAGCAATCAGATATATAAAAATTGATGACTCTTACAAAAATGACAAAACAGTATTGACATAAATAGGGGCGCAAGTGGTACCAATGGCTAATCCATATATTTGGTGAAAAAACTCACTCTCAAATGCATAAAATTGCTCTTCAAAATTATCTCAAGAAAGCATTCGGTAGTCTTAATCTGTGTATCCGATATATTATCCCATGCAGTTAAAGTTGCTAGAAAGTTATTAATTCCGAGATTTTGTGGTATAACAGTAAATTAACCACATCAACCATTACTAACCAAGAAGAATCCTCATAAGAGACTTCATTGAACTTTGCTAATAGTTGTCACAAATTTCTCAAAATATGAGTGTTAGAGTCTAACAGTCTTTTACATTCTCTCAATAAAAATAACTAAGGGTTCATTTTTAGACCCTCTCGCCTCAATAATGGGGCTAAAGGGAGAATCTTGGGGATCCTTCTATATTTTAGGGACCCCAAAAATTGAGGTGGTAATTCATTTATCCACCTTCACAAAGTTGTACCTTTCCAAATCTAACACCCCTTGATACACCAAATCAGCTAAGAAAAAATTAGTCTTGTTATTAGCAATATAAATTTAATTATTGGAGACTCTGTTAACATACATCTCCTCATCAGACACAAGGTCAAATATCTTAATAGAGTAGTCAAAGCTGTCCATAAGAGCTGCCCCCACCCCCTTTAGCTGGTTTCATGACGTAGAGAGTTCTGCCTTTCTAATCAAATACAATACATCTCTCTCTTCATGCATTACATTGCCAAACATTTTAGGTGGCTCCCATTCAAATCTGTAAAGCTTTTTTCCCAAATCCTTTAAAAAGCTGCCACCAAGTGATTAAGGGGAGGTATAAAAGTGTTTTTTCTCTCCAAAGGTAACCCGCCAGTCACTGTAGGCATGTCAACAGAAAAAAACAAATGCAAATTTAAGGTCCTAGTATATAGTTTTAATTGGATGAGAGCCTTGACTATATCTAATCTAAAAGAAGATACAAAATTAAAGCCTCTTTTAAATGAGGCAATTGGTGATTCTGAAAAGGACCTTTCAGTAAGATTAAAAAATTTGGAAGTGTCCAACGCCAAATTCCCATCACAACTCTTTTTTCGTGTCGGGAAACAAAAGAACCATCATAAGGGTAGGCCATCCATTAACTTCTCTAACTACAGACCTATTCCAATATTATCACCACTGTCTATCTGTATTGTGTCTGTTACTTTTTAACCTTTTTATCAAAAATCTCCATTCAGTCACTACTCATTCCATCTCTCCTCCTCTAACTACATATATTTTTTACCGCAGAATAATATTTATTTTCTCTTCATCTTATACAGCAATATCTATTTACTATGCTTTATACAAAAGTTTCCTCTGCTTCATTTTAAGACCTATTTCATGACTTTTCCATACTGTTAATGCTGTTTTCATACTTAATAAGAGTAGCATAATATTTAACAAAACTGTTTACAATAGTAATGCCAACATAATATATAATGTTCCTGAAATATTTCTTTGCAACTATTGTATCTATATGTTACGGTTTCTTTTGTACTGGAGCTTTTCTCCCTGAGCCTTAGGCTGAAAAGTGGCTTTTTTGTCCAGACTGACTATCATCAGGCTAGATCCTTGGCAATTTGGTTTTGTAAAGGTATGTTCTGTTTAATGATCCTGGTAACTTCTTTGAAAAAGGTGATACAAGCTGATGACAGTGGTCACACTGTGTGCACAGTGTACCTGGAGTTGGCCAATCTGGCACCATCTTCCATGGCAGCATAATCAATAAACTAATTGTGTTATGAATAGATCCCCATGTGGTAAGATGGACTGCAAACTGCCTGAAAGACAGCACCTAAATGGTACAGGTAGCAGGAGCAGTATCGGAGAATATGAAGATGACCAGTGGTGTCCCATGTGGCTTTGTGCTGGGACAACTTTTGTTTGGTATTGACTTATTTCACTTACAGACTGAAAAATAAGACTAGTCTCTAATCAGATTTGCTGATCACTGCAAACACAGAGGATTATTGTTACACCCCAGTCTGATACATAAGCCATTCGGCAGGAACTTACACTTATAAATGCCTGGTGTATTGAAAATGTCCTTAAATTAAATGGCAAACCTTCAGCATTGTCACATTTGGCCAACAAACCATCTCCAATGTCCTATTTCAAAATGAAAATGTAGTTAGTGACCTGGAAACCTGGGTTGATCATTCTGTCTCATTTGATCACCATTTATTTACAGTAGTTAGGATTTCCTTCTACATACTGCAGTTGATCACGAAGGGAATATTATCCGGACCTAAAGAGGTTATTTCTCCTTGTATTCTGCACTCATCAGATCAGTTATAAAATACAGCACCCTCTTTGGGATGTGCCTCACCAGACAGATCAAACAATTGGAGACGCCCCAGAGGTTTCTAACAACGAGGATCACAGGCTTAAAATTCCTAGGCTGCCAGGAAAGATGGGATGCACTCTCACTCTTTTCTGTGTTGTAAAGGCCCTTCAGAGGTATACTATGCCTTGCATTCTGAGCAGTCATTGACCCAGTAGTCGAGTATTTCTTGCACCCTCAAAAATTAAACAGTCTCACAAATACCAGAACAAAGGCTCTAAACCTGCTTCAGTAGATCAGTGAAACAAGGTGTGGAGACAGATTTGTTACTCAGCATCTCTCCTGCCTCTGGAATAGACTCCCTCTGCAAATAAAGCAGTGTGATACTCAATCCTTCAAATGGGACTTGGATAATTGGGTGGGTAATTGTAAATTGATCCCAGGCTTGACTGGCCTAGCCCTCCTTTGGAGAGTATGTACAGTCTAGATTGGGAACTGGTAAGGTGTAATGGTTGCAAGATTCAGTTACCGTGTACTTCCTATGACCCTATATTTAACCCCTGTACCTTTTATGTACTACCACTGCTAATTCCACAGTTCATTAGTAATACCAGCATGGAGAGTAGTATCAAATAAATATAGTATATCCTATTTATAGGTCCCTATCAGAAACCCAAAATCCGACTTGCCCAACTTTCAAACGACTGAGACAAAAAACCCAAAACTCCAGGAGACTAACCACTTGGAAAACCAATAGTTCACTACAGGTAAGTAACCACTTGGACAGTATGTTAACCTTTGTACCTCCGCAGTAGTGCGATCTCGGAGTTGGGATATTTAGTTAGGGGTATGTGGGGGGTGCAGTCCCCCACAAAGAGGGGTATGGGAGGCAAAGCCCTCCACATCGGTGGGTTTCCTGTGCTTCGGTTTTAGTGTGTTTGCGGGGTTGGGCAAGTGGTCATTGGTGTTCGAGCGATCTTCTGGAGTTTCAGGTTTTTCTTCTCGGTCTTTTGAAAGTCGGGTAAGTGAGAATTTGGTCTACTGAAGTAGTACATATATATAAAATGTATGGTGCACGCACACATGGACAGGTTTTATCCCATAGAATGTTAAGTGGCATGGATGTTAAGCAATCACCCTTTACTTTGTATTGTGCTTCGCTTAACATTTTTCTGTATAATGGCAGATTGCATTTATGTTCGCTTAGTACAGTATGGACATAAATGTGGTCAGGCATGCAGGAGGCTGTTAAGGAGCACACCATTAACTTAAACAAATGTTAGTGAGTGTATTAGTACATTTCTGCTGTATAGTTCCTTAGTCAAACCTCTGTACTGATGAGTACATCACCAGGACTAAACAGTTGTATATTTGCTCTCCAGTTAGTGCCCCCCCCCCAACTAAAGTCTAGTTTCTTTTGAGAAATACTCAACTCTATAAATTTCATTTCCTCTCCTGTTTCATCTGTAACTAACCCCGGCTTTAATTCGATATCCTTTTAAGAATGTCAGGGTAAATTGGATAATGTCTACACTTGCCTTGATTTTATAGTATAAAGTAGAGTGACTGTGCAAAGTAGCATACCTTTTCTTTAGGTTCAATGAGTGGTTTCTATTCCTTTTGCACTTCACAGTGAGTGTCTCCAGAGGTCATTTAACCATTGGCTAGCCTTCTCCTTCCCTGTAGTCTTTACCCCTCCCTCCTCCAGCTCGTGTTCTGTATTGGATAGCCTGAGGTAATTTAAACCCAGGGTGCCATTTTGTTTTTTTGTTTCAAATCCAACAGCAGCTGTTTGTCTCCCTTGGTGTGTAATCATCCTACTGTAAGTTTTTGCATTCAAGGTATGCTGTACATTGTGGTTTAATTCATAATTCTTTAGTACAACAGCTTATACTATATGTTTCTGTTATTTTTAACACTGCAGGATGCCTTTAGATAATTCTGCTTAATGAACCACTGTCACATATACACCTAGATATGTTCTGTTTTCCTTATTTACTGTTATAGAGCCAGAAGGGCTATTTCACATGCTGCATTTCACTGCTCTGTCTAACTGCATTGACTAGTTTTTAAATACATTGAAAGTGTATCTTGTTCAATTTTAATTTAGTAGAGGACTGCTTTATATATTTACATTTTATTTTTGTATGTTGCCATAAGAAAATATTTTATGTTATCAGGTGCTGAAGCAGGAATAACCATTGCCTGTTGTTTTTGTTATTGACTATTGCTAAACAAAAATCCAATCTGACTGGTCACACAGTATGTGCTGCCTTAACCTAATGCTCTCTTACATTTTTCTTCTATTTTTCTTTCAGTAATCCAAACCATCCTTCAGGTCAAGCAGGTCTCTGCCCCCCATATCAAGCAGTAGAAATTTCAGTTTTTTTTCTTGAGCACTGGGCACGCACAGACACTTGTCCTGCAACTAAAGAGACTAAATACTAATGTAGGTGCTTAACTTCCAAGTGTCTAGACAGTAAAATACCTTACCTGCATTAACTTAAATAAATGTTAGTGAGTGTATTAGTACATTTCTGCTGTATAGTTCCTTAGTCAAACCTCTGTACTGATGAGTACATCACCAGGACTAAACAGTTGTATATTGCTCTCCAGTTAGTGCCCCCCCCCAACTAAAGTCAAGTTTCTTTTGAGAAATACTCAAATCTATAAATGAGCATTTCATTTCCTCTCCTGTTTCATCTGTAACTAACCCCAGCTTTAATTCTATATCCTTTTAAGAATGTCAGAAAATGATACTCTGTGCCCATAACATAGTATATAACTTAGTGCAAACATATTAAATTACAGTTAAAATTTCAGTTGAACATATTACAATTTAAGCTGACATTACATACTTACCAAAGCCTAAAGACACACTTAGAGTCGGTGTTAGCCCGCTTCGCTCCCCTCCCTGCCCCCTATTCCCATCCGCCCCCACTACTTCTACTTTTATTCTAACCCCTAATCACCTGACCAGTAGTCCAACCCCTAATTCCCTAACAACTAGCCCAGCCCACTCATCCTACCTCCCCCCACCCCCCAATCCAATTACATCCCACACTGATCCCACTCCCAAAACACATTCCCAGACAACCCAACTCTACCCTCACACACAACCAACCAGGAATCTCACTCAAAGTAGTATCATGTTACCCACACTCACATCCCTATCACTAGCTCTACTATCGCTAACCTTCCTAACTTCCTTACAAACAGATCTACTGCTGCACAACTGCTATCACACTACCCACACTAGCCCACCCTCTCAAACCCACTCAGACTTCTACATCTGCCCCTACAATCATAAATCTTACAACTACATATTACTCACTAACAAAAATTACACCATCTCATCACACTAAGAAAAACTCTCATAGACTAAGCTCGCAAACAGTTTAATATTAAAAAAGACATACTGACAGTCCTACAAATTCTGCTAACCTTTGGTGACATTCACCCAAATCCAGGTCCCCTCTCAGCTAGACAAACATCTGACCTGCTAATCCTAAATCTCAACATAAGAAGTATTACCAACAAACTAACAGACCTACATGCATTCATAGCCCACTACAACCCTGATATACTCACCATTACAGAAACCTGGCTTAAACCCAGTATCCAAGATGAAGTCTTTCTTCCCCCAGGGTATAATACACTTAGATCTGATAGAACAAACAGGAAAGGAGAAGGAGTAGCCATTCTCTTTAAAAACACCCTTAACCTCCAGCTCCTGCACACCACACCACACACTTTTCAAAATGCTGAAGTCCTGTTTTCTGTCCTATCCATAAGAAACACCAAGAAGATCAATATAATATGCTGCTACATACCTCCAGGCAACAACTCGCTCATAATAGAAGACATCCTACACTGGACAAAGGACAATCTACCTCAGGAAACGATCCTACTAGGAGACCTTAACACTGACTGGGCAACCTGTAACTCCAGCAGCCCCTCTACACATATCAATCTATATGGGTTCTCTCAACTAATTAAAGAACCAACTAGAATAGATGAGAAAACAAAGAGAGACTCCATACTGGATTAGACACTAACCAACTATCCCAAACAAAACTATACTGTAGGCTGCCTCCCAGATGACTTAAGTGATCATCTCCCCACCTTCCTACTCTAGAAACACTCCAATCACCCCAAACCAGTAGTCTACAAATTTGTATGAGATGACCGTAACCTTACCCCACGATACCTAAATACTGTCCTAAGCCACTGCAACTGGGAACCACTACGGACACTCGGGTTAGACCAGGCAGTAGACTACTTCAATACAACCTTCTCTAACATCCTTAATAGTCTAGCTCCCAGCAGAAAGATCAGAGTTAAAGCCAACTACGCACCCTGGCTAAATAGGGACACCAGAGCCTTACTAAAAGCTAGAGATAAAGCCTGGAAAATCTGGAAAACTGACAAAACCCCTAGCTCCAGACAATACTATCAACAGCTTAGAAACAAGGCCAAGGCTGAATCCAAAATAAACAAAACTATTTTCTTAGCGCCCAAAGGAAATATTCAAATAGTCCACA
>NC_056735.1:255154740-255157695 GCF_019279795.1 Protopterus annectens | reverse complement strand
GTAAAGATCCAAGTTATATGTTTAGTAATATGTATTTGTGGAATGGGCGAGACCTCTTTTCAGTTTAAGTAGAGGATCTCACTCCATTTGAATGATCTCTATTCTAGGCAAGAGAAATGCTCTGGCAAAACATGGACATGCCAAGATCAGGGGGCTACAGTGACATTTATTACCACTTATTGTTATACTGCATCTAATCACAATGTTAGGAAGATGAATTGTTCATAGGTAAGGTACTAGGCTATCTGCCCGAGGGCATTTTTAAGCCTAGCCAGGGTCTGTCTGCTTTCGCCGCCCCATTAATTAATTAACTGATCCTCTGTCAAGCAGAGCCAATGAAGTGATCCCAGGGGTGTATTTTCTGTTACTCATCCACTCGTCAAGGTTTCTCTTAAAGTGTTAGTGAAGGGCTCTGTCTAATGTAGCTTGGAATTTTGTTCCAAAGCATGGGGAGTCTCTGTGACAGGAATCTATCCCTTCAGCATGTTCTATTTATTGTTGTCGTGAGGTTGAGCTCATTAGAGCTCGTGGCTCGCAGTGACTTGGATTTCTTTAGGTGGAGCATGTCCATCAATTCTGAGTTGGACATGGCTTTGTAAGTCAGGCAGAGATCACCTCTGAGTAAGCAATATGCCACTGAGTACAGCTGGAATTTTTTCAGCCAGGCAGCTTAGGACATATGTTTGAGGCCAGTAATCTTCTTGGTGAGGTACTTTTGTGGTCTCTCCAGCTGTTGGAAGTGTCTTGTGAAGTACATCCCAAATGGGGCATTGTACTCTATGATGGGTCTGATGAGTGACGAATAGAGGGGCACTATATCCTCTTTATTTCTAGATGCGAACCCTTTAGTAATTAGATGGGCCACATGATTTCTTAACTACTTTGGCAATGTGATTGTCGAAGGAAAGATTACCATCTACCTGGGTCCCCAGATTTTATTACCTCTTATGTATTAAGGGAGCTGCCACCTATGTTGTAATTCATGGGTGTTTTATTTTTCCCTAATGGGATGATTATGCATATTTTGGCATTTAGCTTGAGGCCATGACTTTGACACCAGGTGTCCATCTCAGTAAGGCCCTTTTGGAGGATGTCCATGTCAGCCGGAGAGTCAGTTAAGGCTCCCAGTTTGCAGTCATCGGCGAACATGGTTAGCCATAGTCCTCCTGCGTTTCGTTTGCCTGTAGTTCTGAGAAGTATATGCCAAACAGTAGGAGTCCCACAACTGAGCCTTGTGGGACACCACTTGTGACTGGTTTAGAGTCGGACCTGGATCCCGCTATTCTTACCGTGTGAGTTCTGTCTGTAAGCCAGTTGGCAACCCGTCTTGTGACTTAGGGGTTTGTGTTCAGGCTGGTGAGTTTTTCTGTAATACCAGAGTGAGGAATGGTGTTGAAAGCCTTGACGAGGTCAAGGTAGGCTGTGTGAACAACCTTTCCCTTGTCTATGGCCTTGGTGACTGTCTCGAAGAAGTCAACCAGGTTTAGTAGACATGATCTGCCCTTAACAGGCCGAACTGGGTCAGGTCAAGTGTTTGGAGTTTCCCAATGTCTTTGTAAGTTCCATGATGATGCACTCCATAGCCTTGCATTCCAGGGGCGATAGTTACCAGGGTCAGTTGTGGCCCCTCCTTTGTGCAGTAGAATAACCGTTGCTGTGTACCATTCTATGGGCATGTAGCCTGTGGAGAGGCTGAGGTTGAACAGCGTGTTTAGGTGGGGGGGTTAGTTCGTTCTGTAGTTCATGCAAGACGTATCCTGTGACACCATCTGGCCCCATTGATGCTGTGTTTTTTTGCTTTTGAAAGGGCTATTTTCACCTGTGTGTCTCTGATTTCTGGGACACTACACTTTTCTGGTATTCTTGTGGGCCCTTTTGGGGTGAGAGGAGGGAGAAGTTTGCACTGAATCTATCTGCCAGGATGTTGGCAATATCAGTAGGTTCAGTATATTTTGTTCTATTTTGCACTAGTTCAGTGCATATCTGCGAGTTGCCACTTAGATTCTTAACACAGCTAAAGAAGGCTTTGTGGTTATCTTTAGAATCCTTGGCTATTTTTCTTTCGAAGTTAGCCTTGGATGATTTTATGAGGGGACCTTAGTTTCTTACTGATACTGATCAGGGATGTCTTTCCTTCTTGGGATTTGCTTTTTTTCTGAACTAGTTTCCTCCTATTGTATAGCCTGTTTGACAGGGGTCCACCAGACTGGTTTCCTTCTCTTAGTGGAGTTAGTCATGGTGTTGCTAGGGATGGCATGATCCATGCATCCTTGTAGGTGCACATAGAGTGCATTTGTAAAGGTGTCTGCATCTTGGGCAGCGTTAACCTTTAGCGTGGGGGCTGTGAAACCTGCCACCTGTGTCTTAAGTAAGGTGAAGTTTGCTTTAGAAAAGTTTTTTTTACTGTGGTTTCTTTAGTTGGGGTGGTGGTGGGGTGTGGACATCCAGAGTGATTAGTTTATGTTCTCATCTAACCAGTGACGGGTTGACCTCCGATGTGGTACAATGTTTGTGATGGCCAGGTCCAATACGTTTTCACCTTTGGTAGGGGAGTTTACCAGCTGATCCAGGGCATTTGAGGTGATTAATTTCAAGAAGCGCTGGGCCTGGGAGTTTTGTACTAGAGTAGTTTTCTCGGTTAATGGTAGGGTAATTAAAATCGCCCAATATCAGGGTGTTCGGTAAGACCTTCATGTTTTATGTGTTCAACGTACAAGCTCTTTATCCACCAGATTTAATGAGCTCTTATTTTCATTATTGTGCACTGCTATTTTTATTGCCACTAGATAGCACTATTTACTTACATTTGGGTATAGTCACTCAGTCCAGTGACTAATGCTTGCTGTTCAGTGAATATATATTGTTTCTCAGTGAATATACTATTCAGTGTTTGGATTGTAACCATTTCATTATATTTATTTTGCAATATGAACAACTTTTTTAATATGTTAATGT
>NC_056735.1:255142240-255149740 GCF_019279795.1 Protopterus annectens | reverse complement strand
GGCCCCATTTTTCCTGTCAAAAAAGAAATAGAAAACGAAGCATATATCTGCTCCTCCTCAAATTTCTTTTGATAGGAGTAGTTTATTGGGTCTGGCTCAGGGTTTAATTCAGGCTATTGCTCCTTCCTGTAAAGTAATTTCTGGTAAAAGAAGAAGATTATTTTTTTCCTGAAAAGATTCAATATTCTGAATCTGAAAAGGAAAATACGGGGATGGATTTTTTCTCGCTTAGATTTCTGATTCAGACAGAGGAGAACTAAGTGTCTGATTCTCCTTATGGAGTTTCTCTTTCTGAGATTATTGCTAGAATATGCCAGTGTTTTCTGAGATTATTGCTAGAATATGCCAGTGTTTTCAGTGGAAGAAAACTGAGGTTTCTCAGCCCCCTCAGAAAATAGTATGAGTTGTTACAGAAAAATTTCCTGTGTGTATGTCTGCCTGCAATTTTCTTGATAATCAGCCAGCTGCCCTTAAAAAGGCAGACAGGATGTATAAACTTCCTCAGTCTTTTAAATTTTATATACTATTTCCATACCTGACCTGGCAGTTAAAGCTTTAGCTGACTCCATTGTTGCTAAGCACTTGGCTAATTCCAATCCTACTCTTTCTGATAAGGATGGGAAATTCATTGACAGATATGGGCGAAAAAGTATATAATTGTACAACTCTGATTTTCAAAATTTTGAATAGTCAGGTTCATATGTTTGAGTTTGTAATGACAAATTGTGAAAGTCTGAGGAATGTTTTTATCTGCAGTTGCTTCTTATGTAGAAAACTCTAAGTCCGGTTCTTCTATTGTACAGGTGACTATTCATTGTTTTTATTGTGCATATGACACTGTTGATACCACTACCAGGGCTATGGCCATTGGTGCTGTTTTAAGGAGGTTTGTATGGCTGCATTCTCAGAACCTCCCAGATCTTTAAATTGAGATTTTACATTCTCCATTGGATAGAGATTTAGTGTTTGAGCTCTGTGCTGCGAAGTTGATCAAAAGAGTGATGAAAGGGGCAATCTGATCCAGGGAACATCTAAGATTTTTCATCCCTCCTTTTCCAAATTGTCCAAGGAGTTTTCTATTTTCTCATCTAATTTTGGAAGATTAAACAGTCTCAGTAAAATCATAAAAAAATGCTTTAAGAAGAAATGACAACGGAGTTCCAAAGAAAAGTCTCAAACCTCGCAAAACTAAGGACACTCGGGCGGGCCTAAATGACTGTTTAAGAAACTCACTGTGGCGCCTTTTTTCTTCCAGAAAGTCTGAATCTCCATTTTTCTGTTTGGCAACAGATTGTTTCAGACAAATGTTTCTGAAAACCATTCATAATAGTTATAGATAGCAGTGGGGGGGGGGGGGGATTGTCCTCTTCCCCCAGATCAGACTCTTTTGTCTCCACCAGTTCTTTTTCACATCCCTAGTCACCCAGACTTGGATGTTCCTTGAAGTTTTGTGTGTCTGGAGCACATTAGCAGTTATTTGGCTTATCCTTTGGACTATGCACTGTACCAAGAGTGTTCGCAGAGTGTCTAGCTCCAGTTACAGCTCATTGCATGCTACAGGGTATTCATTTTTTTCCATATTTAGATGACTTTCTTATCTTTGCAGTCTTTTTCAGAGTGTCAGGAATCTCTGATTTGGGTGAGAAATCTCTTACACAAGCTGGGATCATAAGAGAACATTCAAAAGTTTCTTTTTTTTTTTTTTAAAACACCTTTATTGGATTATCACTTGCAACGTAGGCAAATTTACATTTAAATAAAAGTAATCAACCTATATTAACATGCTCATGTTTACAAACATTATACTTCACATATTACATAAAGTATTCAATCCCTGCCCTTTTTTTTAAACAAGAAATATATTTATTAAACCATCACTTATGGCATAGACAATCATACATTTATATAAATGAACAGATAAGTCTATTAGCAAGCATTTTACATCATAAACCATACTGACACACACTCAGTTGCAAACATTATACATCACTTATAATCTACTTAATCGTTTTCAGTCAAACATTACATAGCTCATTTAAGTCCTGCCTTATTTTAAACCTCATTCTTCCCCTGTATGTATTGTTCCCACAATACTCCTACCCTTTTCTAAAGATCTCAATTCCAGTTGTTTTTTCTTTTACTGTATTCGCTGCTTCTAGTATAGTTGGTTTATATTTTGATTTCCATTTTCTAGTAATTGCTTTTTTGGAAGCTACCATAATTAATTCAGAAGTCTTTCTTGACTCCCCTCATGCATGACTGTGTTCCTGGGATGTCAACTAGACACCTCAGTTCAAAGAGCTTTTCTTCTACAAGAAAAAAATAGATCTATTTCTAAGGTTTTCCATGTGGCCTTTGGTTTTTGTGAAGGAATACCTCAGGATTTTGGGCCTCATGACATTTGTGATCCAGACACTACATGAGAAAGATACAGTGGTATTTGAAATCTCTTTCGTCCCTGCATCAACATCCTTTATCTCTTCAAATCACACTGCTGGGGTTTGACAGAAAAGAGATCTTTTGGTGGAGACAGTAGATATCCATAAGTCCTAGGTCTCCCCTTCTGCCCTGCTCCAGAGCAGTGAGTCACCACAGGTGCTTCATACATTGCTTGGAGAGCAGTTTCAGGAGGGGAAAATGTGCAGGTGGTGTGGAACACCCAGGACAGATACCACACACAAATATCTAGGAGATGCTTGCCCTTATCAAGGCACACAACTCTTTGAATAATTTTTAGTCTGTGGGACCTTTTTAATTGGTTTCCGACAACACCACAGTCATGAGGTACATCAACAAGCATGGAGGAACCAGGTTGTAACCCTTTTGTAGACAAACCACGTTTGGGATATAGCTTCACAGCAAAGTCTCACTCTACAGGCATTATGTATTCCATCAGAGCATAACTGTGTGGCAGACAAGCTGAGCAGGACCTGGGCAGACCCCTCACGAATGGAAACTAGATCAGTGGTGGGTCTTCCAAGACTTGTTCCATCTATGGGGAGTTCTTTAAGTAGACCTTTTTGCCTCTCTTTGGACAATCAACTGGTAAGATTTTGTTCCAGAAGTCTATGCAAGAAGCCCTGGAAGAAGGATGCCTTTTTTTCTTTGGACATGAATGTTTCTGTATGCTTTTGTACCCTTTCCACTAATATCCAGGGTACATCTGAAGATTCAGAAGGAATCCCCCAGGATCACTATGGGGATTCCCTTCTTGTCCAGGCAACCTTGGTTCTCCCTTCTTTTGGAAGTGGCCAGGGGCAATTACCACACAATTCGTCTTAGGTTCATAGGTGTGTACTAGGCTAATGGCCCTGGAACCTTTACAAGCCTAGCCCATAGGATTACCCTGGCATCATGCCACCTGACCTTAGTTCCCAGTGCCTCTGTCAAGTAGAGCCACTGGAGTGATCCCTGGGGTGAATTTTCTATTTCCCATCCACTCGTCAAGATTTCTCTTGAAGAGGGCCAGTGAGGTGCTCTGTTTGACATGTATGGGAAGTCTATTCCATAGCATGGGCAGTCTCTGGGTTATGAACCTGTCCCTCTAGCACGTTCTGTTGATTGTGGTAATGAGAGTGAGGTCTCTGGAGAGTGTGGTGTGGAAGATTTGGGATTTCTTTAGATGTAGCATTTCTAACAGAGCTGGGTCAGACATGGCTTTGTAAGTCGAGCAGAGATCACTTCTAAGTAGGCGATATGAGACGGAGAATATTTGGAGTTTTTTGAGTCTGTCCATAAAGGACAAGTGTTTAAGGCCTAGGATTCTTTGTGTGGTACTTGGGCCTCTTCAATTGTTGCATTTGTATAGTGAGGTACATGCAAATGGGGCATTGTACTCTATGATTGGCGTAATGAGGGAAGAGCAGAGGGAGATTATCTTTCTTCCTGGATGCAAAATCCTTAGTAATGGGATGTGCCACACAGGATTTTCTGATCACAGAGCAATGTGGTGGTCAAAAGAGAGGTTGCTATCAACCTGTGTTCCCAGATCTCTTATAACACCTTCTGTGTTCAGTGGACTACCATCGATGTGGTAATTCATGGGTTTCTCCCAAAGGGGATGAGGACACACATTTTTTGGCATTGAGCTTAAGGCCATGGTTCTAACACCAGTTGTTGGTCTCAGTGAGACCTTTCTGTAGGATGTCAACATCACTTGGGGATTTAATAATAGCTCCCAACTTACAATTGTCTGCAAACTTTGTCAGCCAACTTTGTCAGCCAGAGTCCCTTCGTGTTGGCCTGGACTTCAGAGAAGTAGATACAAAACAGGAGAGGGCCCAGGACCAAACCCTGTGGGACTCCACTTGTGACTAGTCGGTAGTCTGACTTGGAACCCATGGTGTGAAAGTAGCAGACTCTTATCTGTGAGCCAGTTTGCAACCCACCTAGTGATATAGGGGTTGATGCCTAGCTTAGTGAGTTTTTTCTATGATTCCCGAGTGGGGAATGGTATCAAAGGCCTTGGCCAGATCAAGGTAGGCTGTAGGAACCACCTTGCCTTCATCCACAGCTCTGGTGAGTGACTCAAAGAAGTCAACCAAGTTGAGCAGGCATGATCTACCCTTCACAAAACCAAACTGTATGGGATGCAGAGTTTACGATTCCCTATATCCTTGTTTATTAGGTCCATAGCTTTGCATAATAAACTCATCAGGATAATGGGGCAATAGTTCCCAGGGTCTGTAGATGCTCCTCCTTTGTGGATAGGGATGATTGTATCAGTGCGCCATTCGGTAGGGATAAAGCTTGAGGTGAGGCTGTGATTGAAAAAGGCACACAGATGAGATGCCAGTTCTCTCTGTAGTTCATGTAGAACACAGCCAAGGATATTGTCGGGTCCTATAGAAGCTGTATTCTTGGCATCTGCTGAATCTGTCGGCCAGTATATTGGCAATATCTGTTGACTCAGTATAGGATGTACTATTGTGCAGTAGCTCAGAGCAAATCTGGGTATTGCCATGGAGATTCTTTACATAACTATAAAAGGCCTTGTGGTTGTCTTTACTATCTGCTGCAGTTCTATTTTCATAGCTAGCTTTAGAGAATTTGATGAGGGATCTCTTTTTGTTAAGGCTAATAAGGGAGTTTTTCCAGTCTTGGGACTTTACTTTATTCCGCATCAATTTCCACCTCCTGTTGTAGAGTTTGGTTATGGCAGGGGACCACCAGATTGGCTTCCTTTTTTTGGAGGAGAGCATCTTGGTTCTATTGGGTATGGCGAGAACCATGCATTTCTGTACGTGTTCGTACAGTGCATTGCTTATGATTCGAGGTCATGCAACTATCCTCCATTTGCATGGGTGCCATGAAGTTAGCCAACTCTGTTTTTAGGAGCCCAAAGTTAGCTTTGGAAAGGTTTTTCATGGCGGTTACCTTTTGCGGGGGTGGGAGGACTGTGGATTTCCAAAGTGATTAATTTGTGGTCGGATCTAACCAGGGAGGAGTTGACTATTCATGTAGAGCAGTGGTTGCTCATGTTGGTGATGACCAGGTCAAGGATGTTACTACCTCTGGTGGGGGTAAGAACAAGCTGGTCCAGGGCATTGGAATTAATGAATTCCAGGAAATGTTGGGCAAGTGTATTGGTACACGAGTAGTTTTCCCAGTTAATGGAGGGGTAGTTGAAGTCACCCAGTATGAGTGTTAGGTTGGACCCTAATATTTTCCAGGGTGCTTAGGAACGTGGAGTGCAAGTCTTGGGACATGGTTGAGGACTTATAGCAGGCTACAACTTGAATTGCTGTCTTACCCAATGTTAGTTGCACCCGAAGTATCTCTGATGCGTTATGTTGGGCTTACCAGTCTGGAGGTGTGCGCATCCTTTATGAATATGGAAACGCCACCGCCTTTGGAGCTTCAGTCCAGGTTTTGGGGCCGAAAGGTGTGGAATGAGTTATATTATACGTCTGATGAAGGGGTAGATCCCTGAAAGTGCTTACCACTGTTTTGTAAGGATTTATTCTTTGTAACTTTTTGATTTTTTTCTTTATTTTTGTAATAAATTTCCCAGCTGTGGTACTGTCAGTGCTCTTACTTTTGTTGCTTTTCACTGACAGTTTTGTGCTTAGAGAGAGGATATTTACTTTTATTGGAATGAGTTATAGCCTGGTAATGCAGAGGTGCTTTTTGCTGCCTTGAACCAGGTCTCTGTTAAAGCACAAATGTCGATGTTCTCCATTTTAAGGAGTGCTTCGAGTGAGTGCATTTTGAGATTTAGACTTCTAGCATTCAGCAGCATGACCCTCAGGTTGCATTTGTTTGAAGCTGTTACGGTGGCAATTTGGTCTTTGGAACACCGCCTAAAAAAGGCACTATAGGGATGGTAAGAGCCTTGGCCAGTATCTGGAAGCCCAGGGGTAACAGATGCAGGCTATCTCTGGTAAAGCAGTGAGGTCTGTCAATCATGTCATCCCAGGCAGACCGATACTGGATCCCCTTTAGAATGACACCAGATACTTAGCCAATTTTTGAAATCAATCATTTTCTGCTTGTACTGTGGTATCATTCTGGGTGATGGTAGGATGCTGCTCAGGGCTAGGGTCATACCCGCCTGGGCTACATAATCCAAGAGGTCCTCCATGTCTCTCTTCATCCAGGGAGGTACGTCTCCGGTCCTTCACACCCACATAAACTATGACAGTGTCATATTTGTACTTGTTGAGGGACTTGAGTGCATATGTTATGTGATGGAACCTGGCACCTGACAGGCAGCTGACTGTTACTTTCTCCTTATTCAACCTAGTGAGTGGGACATCAGTGTGCCTCACTATCAAGTCACCTGTGACTAGTGTGTTGGGCATGCTGTTTGGCTTTGGTTGAGTGGTACACTGTTTTAGGAGAGTTATGTGTCTGATCTTTTCACATAAGTACAAGGGTATTTGATGCACTCTGACATTTGTCATCTTTAATTAACTGCCTGGATGATAAGGTCTTAATTTTTTTTTAGGCAACTGTTTACCGAGGACGTGCAGTAGGTTCTAATGGAGGCAAAAAAGCCTGCTACTAACATATCCTATATTAACAAATGGAAAAGGTTTTAATGCTGGTGCTAACAACATAACCAGCACCCATCCAGTAGTTGGTGTCAGTTTTTCCAATATTTGTGTGAATTACCATCCTATGGCCTTTCATATTCCTCCAGCAAGGTTAATCTTTCGGCCATTTCAGCATGTCTACCCATGGATCATCCTCTTTCAAAGCAGTGTCATGTTGAAATGTACTTGAAAGGGGTTTTGCTTAAGAGGCCTCCAAGTAAACCATTTGCTCCTCTTTGGGATTAATTTTGTTATTACAGAAGCAAACACTTGCTCTATTTGAACCAGCTAATGTGGTTGACTTGATTTTCTTAACATGGAAAACATTTTTACTGCTTGCTCTTAAGTGAGTCAGCTCTCATTTTCCATGGGGATGAGTTTCTTTGAGAAGTAATCTTTCTTTTATGCCTAAAGCAGTATCCACGTTTACTTTGTCAAACCATACATTTCTCCATTTTCTGAA
>NC_056735.1:255122240-255127240 GCF_019279795.1 Protopterus annectens | reverse complement strand
TTTCAATACATTGGACTCTGTTTGGGTGAAAAAAACACTCATCCCATTTCTTTTACCCCTTTTGTTGAAAATTGTTTTAAATGATTAAATATTTTTTAATTTAATTTTAAAAAAATGCAAAAGGGGTTTTGTTTTCCATGATAAATTGTTAGAAAAATTCAGTTCACTAGTTCTTTAATTCTGATTTGTTTAAAAAAAATTGTCTTTTGGATCTTTGGGTTAAAAAAGTACAAAAAATGAAATCTTGTTTTTCCTTTGTTTATTTTTGTTAAAATTTAAAAATTTTCACACCCTTTTGATTTTATGCAGGGGTGGGGCTGAAGCACTAATATTTCAACAATATCTTGAAAATTTTTTCCTGATTTGGTTTTGTTTACTACCCTTAAAAATCTGTGGACCCCAAGAAACAAGTTTACAGTGATCTTGTGTCTTAACATTCAGTGAAATTTCTCTATCCCTAAAAATTTTCAAACACTTCTTTACAAATTTTAAAAGGGGAGACCCCCCGGGAAAAAAACCCCAAATGCCCCAAAGCCCTTTCTTTTGGTCTGGTTTTGGGGGTCTTTCTTCATCCGTCTGTTTTACAAAATTTAACAATGGCACCTTATTTAGATTTCAAAATTGCGTTTAATAAAAAAAACCTTGATGTTCTTCATTCCACATTGCTGCAGTCCTAACTATTGGGTGTCCGCTGTCAGTCCCCCCCAAAGTATTGGCTGGGCGGTGGGGAAAATGGCGTCAAGCGTCAGGGGCTTCGCATGACCCGGGGCTTTCCCCAGTCTTTTTTCCTGCAAAAATTTTGCAGTGCAGGTTGGCGTTCTGAAATTTCTGAAGTCAGAGTTTCAGACCGAATCAAAGTTGGCTAATCCCGTTGGGGGAAAATTTTGGTTTTCTTGCCTCAGTATTTAACGGATGTCAGAAAAAGTGAATAACTGTATTTCTTGTGGGAAACAGATACCTCATAGGGATTACCATACTTTGTGTATACCTTGTTTAGGGCCTGAGCAGGGGTTGTTGGATGCGCTCTTGTGCTAGATTTAACGCACTATTAAGAAGGTTAGACTGTGCCAGGTTAGTGTTTGGGGAAACGTTGTAATTATAAAATGCCCTCGGATGCTCCGGCCGCTTCCCAAAAGCGCAAAAGGACAAAGCAGGGAAGCTCAGAGTGGAAGAACCGACAGTCCCGGACGTCGGTTCTTTAGAAACTCGGGCGGAGGTTCTACCAGGAGGATTTCTTTGAGTCTCAGGAGAAACTTTATTGTTACCAGGATGCTTATCTCAGGAAGTGGAGGAAGCCCAGCCGGAAGGAGGCTTCTCAGGTGGCTGTTCTTCCTCTCTTCCTAAGGTGGTTAGGGCCTGCCTTCTGTTTCTAAGGCTTCTTTAAGAGGCAGGCCTGCTTCAGCTTCAGTGGGGTTTCTCAGTGTTTCAGGGTCCTTGCCTAAGAAGCATATGCTAAAAATGGCAGAGGATTTGATTACAATGATTAGAGGTTCTATACTTGCACCTCTGATAAGAAGAAGGAGCCTAGGGTGGAACCTACAGGTTTGGAGTTTTGAGCAATGTTAGGGCTTCTGAGTCCCGGCTGAAGATTTGCAGGAGTATCCTCCTTATTCCTGATTCCAGTGTAGGATGATTCTACTCCCTTCAGCTTAGCCTCCTGGGATTTTCATTTTCAGAGACTCTGCATTCCATGAGGCATTTTAAATGGAAGGTCAAGATTTCTCTGATTCAGGAAGAGCTTAGAGGAGTCTTGTTTTACCCCAGCATAGGCCTTTAGCTATACCTCCTGGCTTTGAATGTGGTAGAAGATGTTTTAAGAGGCTTCCCTGAATCTGACTCTTGCCTCCTGCCCCAGTTAAACGGATAGGTACTATACTAGAGGTGCCTGAAGCCCATAAGTATCTTTTAGAGTCCTAGGGCAGACCCAGAAACTGTCTCTCAGGGGGCCTAAAAGGTGTAGAAGAGCTTCTGTGGTTAAAAATCTATTCCCTCCTAGAAGTAAAAGAGCCAAAGGGCTTTCCCAGATAGATGGGGAAAGAAAGTGTATACTTCTTCCCACTTTTGTAGCCATGAGAGAGCGTTGAATTGTCAGTTTCATATATGTTAAAATATCAAATTATCTCCTTTCACAATTGAAGTCTAAGGTGGATGCTCTGGCTGAAGGTATTGGAGTGTAAAAATTGCAGGATTTAGTTCATGTGTTTCCTGAACAGGTGGAGTAAGCACATTCCTTACAGGTGTGTGTTTTGATGCTGTGCAGGCCTCCTGAGGGTGGCACTGCTACTGGTTCTGTTCTTCGTAGGCATGTGCCTGGTTGGGGATCAGAACTTAGCTAGGCATGTTAAGACAAAGGTTTGGATGCTCCAGCACACACACAGTCCTGATGATGTTGTTTGGATTAAGCCTGTGGAAGCAGTTTTAAAAGGAAATGGAGACAAAGGCTAGAGTCTGTATTTGCAAACTGTTAGAGGATTTTTTGCAGGTGCAGCCTCCGAAGTTTAGTAGAAATTGGCCTGCTAAAGGGGAATTGGACTTATCACTGCTTATGATTCCCAAGTCTAGGGGTAGGTCTAGACATGGTGGGGAGGCCAAGAGCTCAAGGTTCTTTTTAGGCCTAGGACAGGGAGTTCACCTGCTCAGACTTCTGAGTGAGGGCAGGGGGTCAGTCCTTTAAGTAAGCAGACCCAATGACCTGCAGCCTTTTCAGCTGCCAGTACATTCTAGCCTAGCAGCACTTTTGCTTTGGGAGGAAGGCTGTCTCTTTTCAAAAGAAAATTGGGATTTAATTACACACAAGACAGATGGGTTTTGGATATCATTCAAAGTGCATGATTTGCCAGGTTTTATTTCCATACCTTGCCTCCTTTCAAAGGCATGCCAGACATTCCTCCTCTACAAAAAAAAAGAGGCTCACAAAGCAAATTTCTCTGTTGCTCCAAATAGGGGCCTATTCAGTCCCAGTTCCTGTGCAGAAAGGGCCCTGGGATTTTTATTCTGCGCCTGTTCCTATAGTACCAAAAGGGAAACCGTGGGGAGACCAATTTTGGATTTATCTATCCTCAACTTATCTGGACATTCCCAAGTTCAAAATGTTGGCGTTACAGCAACTTTTTACCTCTGCTGGAGCAAAGATCACTGGATGGTAACTTTAGATCTAAAAGGAAACTTACCTTCATGTGCCAATAAGACTAGGATTGCAGGAAGTATCTGCGTTTTTAGAGGCTGGAAATTTTCAATTTATCCAGTTCTCTGCATTGCCCTTTTGAAGCTTATCTATAAGCTAAGCAGAGTATTCACAAAGGTTCTACTGGCTCCAGTGATGAAAGCACTTAGGCTAAAAAGATTCAAATCTATCCTTACTTGGACGACTGCCTGGTTCTGGCTCGAGAAAGGAAGCCTTCTAAGCATTACCACCTTCCTCTCTGCGCTCTAAGTCCTAGGGCTGGTTTTGCAGCAGCCTATTTTGCAAGGCATGTTATCCAGCTCCTGGACTTCCTTTATGATTTGCCAGCCTCCCTTACACCTCTGCTTTTAGGATTCTACCCAATAGTTAGGACTGCAGCAGCTGTGGAATGAAAGAACATAGTACAGTTTTGTACCTACCATAAATGTAGATGTTGAGGGATCCACATTGCTGCAGTCTACCCTCCCTCCTTCACCCCTCTGTGTTTAGGGGTGCGTGGTGTTGGTGAGGTTATATTCTGAGTACCTTTGTATATATTGTCTATACTTTTGGTGCAGGTATGTTTTGTGTTTTTTTAGGTTATTGGCCTTGTCTTTTTAGGGTCTTCCTGACATCTACTGGGGCAAGAAAAGACTGAGGGATATGGCGTCCGGTCATGCGCGTGAGTGATACCGCTGGCGTGACCGTGGCCCGTCAGTCTAATGCTTGCCGTGACCCGGCGTCAGCCATATACTTTGTTGGTCGGGCCCGACTGGACAGCGGACTACCCAATAGTTAGGACTGCAGCAATGTGGATCCTCGAACATCTACCACATTTATGGTAGGTTTACAAACTGTAGCTTTAGAGCTGCATATCAATAAAACTATTAAAATAGTTATTGTAAAAAACTTGAAAACTTACTATATAGGGATCAAGCCCTTCTAGCGACATTAGCCAGAACTGTAATTGCTCATGCATCTTCTCTCCACCCTCCTCTATATGCTTCCCCTCTATTGACAAACCTCAACCAAAACTGACTATAAACTTTCTAGCTTGGCTACAATCACATTTGCTAGATTTGCTACCGATGCAGCCTACAGAACTCATCACTGTCATAACCTAAAATCTACTAGGATGAAGCTTGAGACTGCCTAACCTACTTCCAGGTTAACCAACTAATAGTTGCACACAAGATCCTGGACCAACCAGATAATACACCCGTACTTAAAAACCTCATCACCCCCTACAGTAACCTTAGCACACTTCATTCATCTGAAAGACTACTAGTTCACACTCTCAAATCCAGCAACACAGTCCAGTAAAATCTCTCTGTTGCTAACTCTGTTGGCAAAACTTGGAATTCTCTTCCTGCTAATCATGCATCTGAACTCTCTCTACCTCAATTCAAGAAAAGTCTAATTCAGTACTTTAAAAATCAATGGCTATTTCCTTGTCCTAATCCAGACTAATTCTAACCATCACTCGTGTGCACATGGAGGACTTCACTTTATTGTTTCTTAACTTATAAATCCAATGATCTCCTTGGATCTGCTACCAGGTTAGCCTACTAGGCATTCAGTACCCTATCACTTAAAAACACTGTCTAGAATTTTCCATCTGAGTAAAAATGTAATAATCTGTTTGTGTATCTGTTTTGTGTTTGTTTACGTCTGTGTAAAATTTATTTTTGTTTTATTTTGTGTTTTAAACTGTAAAAATGTAACCGTTTGTTGAATGTCTTTTTGGAACTTTTCTCCCTGGGCCTCCGCTGACAATGGACATGTATCCAGTCGGACTATCCCGGTAAACAAATGTAAAATAAATAAAACTGGTTTT
>NC_056735.1:254877399-255121740 GCF_019279795.1 Protopterus annectens | reverse complement strand
AGCAACTGCTTGAGCTTTTTTATCCACATTAGCAGCCAGCAACTCAGGCAAATAGGACCTATGTTTAATGTCTCTTCTGAAATATTAACCCCATCCGTATGCTAAACTGCAGTGTCAGTAATGGAAAATGAATCTGAACACGTAGGGTAGGAGTATAAGGCACAGTCTTCTGATCTTCTAGTGTCCAAGACAAGTGCACTATCTGTTGAGCAACTTGTTTTAATGTATGTGATTGTCTGGTAGTCTTGCAAGTGCATATTAATGATTCTGTCCCATATATCAGAGGATGGGTAAAGGAACTGTTTTTACCAAAGTTTACTGAGGAAACAGTACACAAAATAATTTTTACACCAATGGAAAACTCATCATTGCTGATCTGTAAAATGGATCCCTAGTTAATTTTGCCATTATAAAAAGTATATTTTTGAATTTGGAACATGCTGTCTGGCATTGCAGTTCTTCTTCCCATTTTGTCATATGTATGCTTTCCTTGCTGTTCTGATGCATCACTGTATTCTTTGATTCATTTCCACTAGTTTAATCAAGTTTTTTTCAAATGCATTTTGTTGTTTCTAGTGTGTTAATTTCAAGTCATTTTGCATAGTTATTTTTGTATTAGGAACACTGTGAAGTCAATTCACAGTCTACACAATGTAATTTTCATGGTTTCTACAGGTGTCACAGCTGTTCATTATTATTTGTGTGTTCCTTTTTTTTTTTTTCCTTTCTTTGTGCCCGTCATCCCTTTTACTAACTTCCTCTGCCTGCTCTGCATTATAATTTTAATGCTGCTGGATTTGTCTTTGACCTGTACCTATACCTGCTCCCCTTCATATAACTTTGTGTCCCCTGTACACATCTGTACTTTTATGTTCCTTTTGCAATTACTTTTTTTTTTTATTATTCCACCATTGCCTCACTTTTATGTCTCCTCTGTCACGACATGTGTCTGTCCTTCACCTGTGGCCCATGTTTATATTTTCCTTGTTTTGACCATCATCCCCTTTGTTAATTTCTTTTGGGTTCTGTCATCTGGTTCATGTATTTGTTTATTCCATTGTGTCTTTGAGGTGGGCCTTTTCCTTGTTTAATATCCCAAAAAATTCTTAACTTATTTGTAACTGTACTAAAACATGTTTTTGATCTTTTCCCTTTTGTGTGTCAACTATTTTTTTTCACCCTTTGATTGTCTCTCATTTCTAAAACCATCACATTTCTGTGCTATCCTTGTCTCAATCTGCCTGCCACTTTCTTATTATTGTATGTGGTTGTCTGGATCTTCTGTATGCATTATTACTTTTCTATTCTCTAATTGGATTGGATGTTTTTCTCTTTGCTGTCTATATTTTTGGACCCTCAAACACTTATTCTAAACTCCTGTTTTTGCTGGTGCATTTATAATGCGTGGTATCCACTATCCATACAACCTTTCTTTACACATCCTTTTTTGTAATCCAATTTTTCTTTATTTTACCGTGCCCTTCTGGCTTTCATGTAATGCTGTAACCTTTTCCCATTGCTTGTTGTTTTATTTCTCATCTGTAACCCACACTATCTTTAATACATCCAACCTAATGTTCTTTCAATCTGTATGTTTAACACTTCTCCTTTATGTATCTCAACTCAACCATACTTGCAAAATAACTTCCCTCTGTTCATTTCATAATGTCATTCACCTGTGTGCCAACCTTTGTTGCATCTGTTTTTTAAAATCTACCTGACATATGCCCTTCCTGTCTTTGCTTTAACTCTCACAAATCCATCTTGATGTATTGTTGGAATGTATTTCACCTGTTCCTTCATCCCCTGTAATAAATATATCACTATGAATACATGGTTCTAATTCTTTAACTTCTCTTATTCACATCAATCTATTGCCAATACCTGTATATTTTTTGCATTTTGTCTGCCATCAACATCCACAACCCACTTAACCACTCCACCCTGCATGCCTTTATCCTTCACATCCTGTCTGCTCTCCACTATATCCTATGTAATTCGACCATTTCTGTCTCATCCCATGTGTACTTCCCCTACCTGTGTCCCTGTTTCTTGAATATCCATTTTCAGGCTCTTGCATCAACTCTCATTCATCCCGAAGGCCATTCATATCCCCCAGCCAATCTGCAGCCAGCAGGATAGCCAGGCAGGGAGACTGCTTTCCAGGTATTGCATATTCTTTTGTATTTAAGTGTTGCAGTTCTGTCTTCCTTTCTGCTGCATTTTCTGTAGTCCTGACAGCTATTAGCACTAGTTTCTGAAGGCAGTGTTTTATTTGCTTGGATATACTTAATTCAGCAGGACCTAATTTTGGAACTTGCAGGCACTAGAACTGCATAAAGATTGTAACAATCTGTTGTCTCAGAAACCTTTCTCAGCATTTTTTAGATTCATAAGCAGCCCATTGTGGAACATGCCATTGTCATTGCAGACTTTTCTGTTTATCTGAAAAGTTTTTTTTCCGAGAACCTGTGAATTGCTTTATTAGTGTTGCAGACATTCTGTTTAATGCAAGTGTATGAAGATTTATTTTCCATTGTTTCATTCATATGTTGCATTTTCTGTTTTGACATGCACCCCAGGAGGAAAGCCTCCTCCCCAACCCTCCATTCTTCATCTTTAAAAGGAAAATACAGGTATTGGAGCTGGGGGAGAATGGCAAGCCTCTTACAAATAGAATTTACAGTTGATCTGTCTAATCAGCTTTTCTACTGATATGTTTGCCTGTCTACCTGTTTACGCGCCTGTTTAAATGGAGATATTGCCTTTACCATGCTCACTTAAAATTGAAAAAAATGGCACTTTGTTAAGGAGTACTAAATAATGCTTGCCTGCTGTCATAACCACATTACTCTGATTCTGGACTGGCACTTAACTTTTGTTCCAGTGTTTTCCGTAATTGCCATATATACATATATAGACAGTTCAGTGTAGCGAGTCAGCCAGGATGTTTTGAAAGGTGTGAGAATACTCTTGTACCCTGAGAAAGCTCACCTAGACACGGAGGTAAAAGGCTAACTTCATGCAGCCAGTGATGAGAGAAAAGATTTGAACGCCAGAACAGAGACTGGTTGCATTCCTCTGTTTAACTCATTAAAACCTGCCAACAGTTAGTAAATGAAATGTCACAGTTTTAACTTCTGGCTAGCTGGACTGCAGTCACCTCAAGCTCAGGGTAAAAAAAAACAGCAAATGTAAGCATAATCTTTTAAACTTGGGAAATCAGCATTTGAGTTGTTTTTCATTTAAAATGATTGTCTAAAATTTGCTTAATTATGGATCTGAATGCAATATGTTCATGAAGTTGCATTGAAACCGAAATGCTGTATATGTTCTGTCTTTTCGCTATTGTAGGCTTGAATGAAATAAGTCAAGCCCCCTCCGCAACCATCGAGGGCATGAAGCAGTGCAGGTGTCAGTGTGTGAGCTAATGCCCCATTTGGAGGGTTTTGTTATATATATATATATATATATATATATATATATATATATATATATTTATATATATATATTTATATATATATATATATATATATATATATATTTACTAACAAAATCAGAAATGTCCAAATAATTTTTGTTTAGAAGGCCAAATTGAAATATTGATTTTGACAAAATCAATCAGTCATAATGTCAAACGCATTAAAGAACATTTGAAAACTGGTGTTTTCAATGCATTCAAACAAGTGTTGTAATACATATCTTATAATAACGTTGTGTAGGCAATATGGTGATCCTGTATGTGCGTACTCCACCTGGACATTCAGTGGGTGTAACTTCCATTTTCCTCAATGTAGTATGATGTCAGAGTTGGTATATTTAACTTGCGGGGGGGGGGGGTGCAATCCCCCTGCAAAAACGGGAAAACAAAATCACATTCTGTTGGCTTATACGTGTCTGCTGGGCAGAATTAAGGCAGACCTTGCTACTGTGTAGCCGCTGGGGTATGTGTGTACAGTATTGCCGAATCATTCCCACTCGCATTAACCAATCCACTTAACTTTGAAATGTAAATTACAAAAACCTCTATTAATTCAGTATTTCTATTTCAGTTGCATGGCATCCAACATAACAATTTATGTTCTGTAGTCCTGTCTCACCTTCATTCTTACATATGGGTTCGGAGCTGATCCTCTGCCCCGACTCGGCCGATTACAAAGCTCAAAGTCTCTAAGTTGGCTCGTGGCAAGGTAGGTATCCCATAGTGCACTAGTAAGAATCCCCAGATCTTGTTTGCAGCGTCTACGTGTTCAGAAGTGCTCTCTTTCTTGGCTGTGGATAAGTTGGATATTTTGCTTATTCAAAATTGTTATTGTGGTTCTTTTAGACTTGTATAATTGGCTTATAATTAATAACTTACAGTTGTTACTTATTCGTAGTAGTTAGTGTGTTTTTCTGACTTTATTGCAAGTTGTTGTTGCAAATTGTTGGCCGTCGCTTCCACAGGACTTGTTTTCTCACTGGTATCCCTTCTTTCTGTATGCTAGTTATTAACATTTTTCTTAGGCATAGGTCTGTTTTTTGGTTAAAACCTTTTCTAGCTTTATCTGTTGCTTGCTTGTTTGTTCTCGCCTTCCCTCCGTTTCAGGGCTAAACCTGTTTAAGTTACAGGACCTAGTCCTCTATTGCCTTTCCTTGTGTGTTGTTTCTTCAGCAGGCCTAGGCTTGTTTAAGTTAGAGGACCTAGTCCTCTGTTATTTTCCTTGTGTGTAGTGTTTTTCTTGAGCAGGGCTAGGCCCATATAAGTTAGAGGACCTTGTCCTCTCTTCCTGTTATCCTCTACGTTTACCTTTTGTGATTGTATTTGTGACAAGATGTCTGAAGAATCTAAACATCATAAACCTTCGGGTTTTAATAATTGTCTTTAAATGTTCAAAAAATGTCCCTGACTCACGGACATAGTATCTGTGTTTATTGCCTGGGAGCCATACATCTTCAGGAGACATGTACCTTTTGTCACTCTTTTAGTTCTCGGGTTCTCCAGGAAAGGAAGAACAAACTGATCTTGAAAGGTCTTTTTAGACCTTCCTTTGAGGAGGATTTAGCTAGCTCTTCATCGTCTCATTCCAGGTCTCCCTCTTCTAAAAAAGAAAAGGTGAAGTCTGTCAAAAGAAAGTCTCCCACACCGACTATTTTATCTGGACCGCCACAAAAGATTACTAAACTGGACAAACCTTCTACCTCTTCGGCTCCTCTGCATTCGGAGCCAGTCAAGGCTATCGACATTGACACTCCAGTTTTGGCCCCAACTTTTTCGGAGCCGATTATTGAACCTATACCTCGGAGCCGTTCTAGAGATTTATTACCGGCGTCCCCGACACTCAGATCTCCATCGTCTACCTTGTCTTCCAAATCCTCCAAGAGTCTTTCTGAGGAGGATGTCGAGAAAGTGGTGCTTAGACTCTTAAAGTCATCGGTGCTAACAAAATTGTTGCCGCCTCCAACCCAGTCAGTTCCAGAGCCCTCTAAGGCCATATTACCTACCTCTGTTCCACCTCCGAGCCACGTAAATCTTTCGGAGCCAGAGCTATCTGTGCTGTTGGTTGTGGAACCGTCAGTTCCAGCACCCTTACTGTCCATCTCAGAGCAGAGTTCCACTCCGACACCTTTGGTGCCGTCGTTGGTGTCTAGGAGCCGAAGCTCACCAGTCAGGCCCAACAGGGACGCTCGGACCCTAATTTCTTTGGTTCTGAGCCTACCTCTTGGTGCATTGGCTCGGCTGAGCTCGGAGCCTACAGATATCTGAGTCTATCGCTCTGGAGCCAAGGGCTACTTCCGCTTCCTCGGAACGGGTGGTGCCTGCCTTCGAGATGATGAGCATGCTGTCAAGGTCCTCAGCTCCACACAAGGGTACCGATGCTCTTCCCCCTCAAGTTCTGACTTCTGTCTCAGCACCATCTCTCTCTCTTGATAGCAGAGACCCCGCAGCCTCAGGAGCCCCCATTGGGTGGCCCCTAGTCTTCCAAGACCTCCCCAGAATACCCTTCTGAGGAGCCTCCTCGGAAGAGAACTTGCAAGAGGAAGCATGTAGACTCCCCTGATGAGTCCATCACCTCTGACACTGACCTCGAGGAGTCAGAAGGGTCCCCCTAAGTCGTCATCTGATATCGCCTTCATAGATATCCTAGTGATCCTGAAACAGTGAACCAGCTGTCCCACTGTTACCCCTTATGATGAGGAGTCAGTGTACCTGAAGGCTTTCGGGTCTCAACCTTCAGCCTCTTGGGTGTCTCCACCTTTCAATGTGCTGTTAGATTTAGTCAGTTGAAAGGTGTGGGAAACTCCTGATTCTGTGGAACCAGTCCCCAGAAGGCCCAACAAATTTATTTCAGCTCCCAAAGAGAAAGAGTTTTTGACCAAAGATGTGCCTGTAGATGCCATGATGATGGCAGCAGCCACAAAGAAGGAACTAGCAGAGAGTTCCTCATCTGTCCATCCACCGGAGTCTCAAACGATGGACAGATACGGGAAGCGTATCTTTTCTTCAGCAGCTTTTACACTCAGATCACTGAATTACCTCACCCATTTTACTAGGCTTCAAAGAGATCTCCTAAAGGAGCTAAGAGATGCTCTCCAAGGTACTTTAACTGAAGGAGTCCCTGAGCAGATTACTGCTCAGTTGTCTACCTTAAACTCCATTGTTAACTTCTCCAAGAGGCTAATATCTTACACAGCAGATGGAGCGAGCAGGGCAGCATGTTCAGGAGTTTCCCTTAGGAGCCACTCCTGGATGCGCTTATGTAACTTTGTGGAGCCCTTCAAAACTACATTTACCATTGCCTCCTTTGACGGTTTCTCTCTGTTTGGACCAAAGGTAAAAGACACACTCGCCAGATGCGAGCAGGAAGGAAAAACTCTCTGCCGTGGGAGTACATTTTGCCTTCCCTTCTAAACCATACCCTAGTGTCAGAGAGGCAGAAAAATGTCGTTCAAGAAATCTCAGAGATTTTTCCCGGACACACAAGGTGATTCCTTCTGCAGAGGCAGAGGAGGAGGAAGTAATGATAGATGTCACCCTAGAGGCGGGGGGGGGGGGGTCCGCAAAACCATGGTGGCCATGATTCCTTTCATGGACGTCCTGTCGGTGCTTCTGGTGCCAGTCGGGGGGTTGCTTATCTTTGTACCCAGAAGCTGGCACGACATCACACAAGACAAGTGGGTACAAAGAATAATTTCCAGAGGATACTCCATACCCTTCTCTTTTCCACCTCATATAACCAAGAAAATCCCAGATGCTCCACCCAATCACAGGGATCAAGCAACTATAGAAGTCCAAAGATTGCTTCAAAAGAGAGTCATCCAAACCGTCCCCGCAGACCAGATAGGATTCGGAACTTACTCCAGATTCTTTTTTAGTGCCAAAACGAACAGGGGACTTTAGGCCCAGTTTGGATCTAAGCAAGTTAAACGAATCAGTAAAGAAGTCCAAGTTCCAAATGGTAACACTGCAGTCTATACTCCCACTGTTAGGGAAAGACAATTGGATGTGCTTCGTAGACCTCCAAGATGCATACTACCACATAAAAATGGAGAGAGCATCAAGGAGTCTTTTATGCTTCTGAATGCGAGCCAGTCATTACCAATTTCGCGCTCTGCCCTTTGGTCTCACCACAGCCCCCAGGGTGTTCACCAAATACATGGCGGTAGAAATGGCTCACTTGAGACGTCTTGGATTCCACGTGTTTCCATACCTGAACGACTGGCTTCTGACTGCCACCACGAGGCACTTACTTCTACAAGCCAGGGATCCAACCATGCGAGTCTGCACTCAGCTAGGCATTACTATAAACTGGGAAAAGTCTGCCTTGTCGCCCTCTCAATATGTGACTTTTATAGGCGTAGAAATACAGTCGCAATGATGGCTCTCCTTCCTTCAGACAGAATACAAAGTCTAAGACAACAAATATACAGCCTGCTTCCCCAACGCAAAGTCAAAGCGAAGACGGTGCTCAAACATCTAGGAATCATGGCCTCTACCATAACTCTAGTTCCGCTAGCCAGACTACATATGAGAATTCTACAATGGCTACTCTTTTTCCCAGTGGTCTGTCCAGCAACTGCCTCTGTCTCATCCCATTTTAATAACAGAATCTTGCAAAAAGGACCTTTGTTGGTGGATCAAGCCCAATCAACTAACGATAGGGAGACCATTCATTCCTCACCAACCTGTTGCTACTGTGGCCACAGATGTCTCCCAGATAGGGTGGGTGGGGTGGTATTATCTAGGAAGGAAAGTCCAAGACACATGGCAAGAACACGAAGCTCACTTGCATAGCAATGTTCTAGAGATGAGTGCAGTGCTACTAGCTTTGCAAGCACTTCATGACTTTCTTCCTCTAGGGACAATAGCAATCCAATCGGGCAGTATGTCAGTGGTATGGTATATAAACAAACAAGGGGGAACCAAATCCTACCCCCTATGTCGAGAGGCTTTTCATGTTTGGCAGAGGGCGATATCTTCCCAGCACTTTCTAGTTGCAACGCACATCACAGGAGAACCAATGTGATAGCCAACAAGCTTAGCAGGGCACTCTTGATGCATCACCAGTAGTCTCTGAATCAGGAAATCTCGGAACAGATTTTCCGCAAATGGGGACAGCCTTGCTGCAATCTGTTTGCCACCCCAATGAATGCCAAATGCAGCAGCTACTTCACCCTTATAACCCCCCCGGGGGAGACACTGAGAGACGCACTTGTCCATAATTGGCCGTCTGGACTTCTTTATGCTTTTCCTCCCTTTCCACTAATATCGAACGTGATCCAGAAAGCAAAGACTTTGGGAAGCAGAATGATTCTCATCACTCCTTACTGGCCTCATCAGATTTGGTTCCTTTTTCTCAAGCCTCACCTTCTGGACGATCCATGGACACTGGACCAAGTTCCAGAACTTCTGACACACGTCAGGAACGCTGCATCCCTGCCTACACACCCTCAACTTGACAGGATGGCTGCTCCACTTCCATCCCTAGTCAGGCTTCATGATTTCTCCCCTGCAGTTACTCATATCTTGACGTCTTCTCACAAGCCTTCTACGAGAAAAGTGTACGCTAACAAATGGAAAAGATTTTCTCTCAGGGCACGAGCAAAAAACATAAATCCATACACAGCCTCCATTCCCTTAGTGTTAGAATTTCTAACCAAACTTTTTCATCATTGATCAGCTGCTGCTACAATCAAAATTCAGTTAGCAGCTATCCCCAATTTTAATTTGGGACAACATGAACCTAATCTTATGGCTTATATGTTGTGTAGATCATTTTTGAAAGGCACCACCCTGCTAAGACCTCCTTTTCAACAATCTATATCTCCTTGGGATCTAAATTTTGTTCTTTCAAAACTTACCTCACCGCCTTTTGAACCTTCACATACTTGTGATTTAAAGTTCCTTTCATGGAAGACCATTTTTCTGGTTGCCATTACTTCTGCCAGAAGAGTGTCAAAACTGCAAGCACTCTGTCAAGCTTCCTTACTTGATTTTTCATAGAGACAGAGTTTCCCCTTGCACAAATCCGTCCTTCATTCCCCAAAGTTTGTTCTCGATCTAATTTGAAACAAACTATTGAACTGCCAGTCTTTTTTCCTAATCATTCAAACAAAACGGTATACAAGTTCCATCAACTTGATGTAAACAGACAGTTAAGGTTCTGTCTACATAGAACCAAAGAGTTTAGGAGATCAGACCATTGTTTGTATCTTTTTCAGAGACAAGAAAAGGCATGCCAGTCTCCAAGGTAACGTTATCAAACTGGATTTCAAATTGTATGTTTTATTTACTCTTCTAATGGCAAAGAACTCCCGTTTAGAATTAAAGCTCATTCTACCAGATCTGTATCCACATCTGCTGCTTTTCAAGCCAGAATTCCAATGGACAGTGTATGTGCAGCAGCAACTTGGGCTACCCCTCATACCTTTATAATTCATTACAAATTGGATCTGGCCTCCAGGGGCAGAGCCTCCTTTAGTTCCATGGTTCATAGGTTCATAGGTTCATACTAGGCTATCTGCCCAAGGGCATTTATAAGCCTAGCCCATAGTTATGTGGCTTTTGCCACCCCTTTAGTTTGAATAAAAACTATGCCTATCATTTTTCTGTGCCTCTGTCAAGCAGTGACACTGAAGTAATCCCTGGGGTATATCTGCGATCTCCCATCCATTGGTCAAGATTCCTCTTGAACAAGGCCAGCGAGGTGCTCTGCCTCACATGTACCGGGATTTTGTTCCACAGCATAGGGAGTCTCTGGGTGATGAATCTGTCCCTCCAGCACGTTCTATTTATAACCGTGTCAAGGTTTAAGTCTGCGGGCCTTGTGGTTCTGAGGGATCTAGATTTTTGAGGTGAAGCATATTCATCAAATCTGGGTTTGACATGGCCTTATATGTCAGGCACAGGTCACCTCTGAGCAAGCGGTATGAGACTGAATAAAGCTGGAGTTCTTTCAGTCGGGCAGCATAAGACATATTTTTGAGACCCTTTATCCTTTTGGTGAGGAACTTTTGGGGCCTTTCAAGCTGCATCAGGTGTCTGGTCAGATACATTCGAACGGGCATTGTACTCAATCATAGGTCTAATGAGTGATGAGTACAGGGGACGATGACCTCCCTTGATCTAGATGTGAATCCCTTCATGATCAGGTGGGCGATATAGAAGGTTTTCCTAACTACTTTAGCAACATGAGTGTCAAACGAAGACTACTGTCAACTTGGGTCCCCAGATCCCTGATGACTTTTCTGTGCTCAGTGGATTGTCACCTATATGGTAGCTAGGGGTAACCTTGTTTTTCCCAAGAGTATGACTATGCATTTTTGGCGTTTAACTTCAGGCCATGGCTCTGGCACCAGCTATCCGGTTCTGTGAGGCCCTTCTGGAGGATATCTGTGTCAGATGTGTTTTCGTCTATGGCCAGTTTGCAGTCATCTGCAAACTTTGTCAGCCATAACCCACCTGTGTTTGCTTGTACTTCAGAAAAGTAGAAGCCGAACAAGAGTGGACCCAGGACTGAGCCCTGTGGGACACCACTTGTGACAGGCTTTGAGTCTGACATGGCTCCAGCAACTCTGACCCTGTGGGTTCTGTCGCTAGCCAGTTTGCAACCCATCTTGTGATGTATGGGTTTACATTCAAGCTGATGAGTTTTTCGATGATACCTGAGTGGGGTATTGTGTCAAGGCCTTTGCCAGGTCGAGGTAGGCTGTATGGACTGCCTTTCCCTCATCAATGGCCTTGGTGACTGTCTCAAAAGTCAACCAAGTTTAAGAGGCAGGATCTGCCTTTGACAAAGCCAAACTGGGTTGGATCCAAAGTCTGCAAGTTCCCTATGTCTTTATTTATGAGTTCCATTATGATCCTCTCCATGGCTTTGCAGATAAGGCTTGTCAAGCTAATGGGGCGGTAATTTCCAGGGTCTGTGGAGGCACCGCCTTATGAAGTGGGACCACAGTCGCGTCGCCACTCCTTGGGTATGATCCTGAGGTGAGGCTAAGATTAAACAGCTGTCCTAACTGTGGGTTTAATTCCTCGTTGAGTTCATGAAGCACACAGCCGGGGACACCAGCCGGTCCCATTGATGCTGTGTTTTTGCCTTAGTGAGGGCAGTTCTCACCTGGGCGTTGGAGATGTTTGGGGGCTACAATCCTCTGGAATAGATATCTCTCCTTTGGGGGAGGGGAGAAGTTTGCACTGAACCTGTCAGCCAGTATGTTAGCAATGTGTGTAGGTTCAGTAATTTTCACATCATTTTGAACTAATTCTGAGCATATCTGGGAGTTTCCTCCTAGGTTTCTAACATAGCTAAAGAAGGCCTTATGATTGTCTTTAGAGTCCTTGGCGATTTTTCTCTCAAAATTTGCCTTGGATGATTTTATGCGAGCTCTTAGTTTTTACTTATAATGATCAAAGGTGTCTTACCTTTCAAGGATTTTGCTCTATCTTGTAGTAGCTTCCTCCTTTTGTTGTAGAGCTTGTTTATGGCTGGGGTCCACCAGACTGGATGCTTGCCTTTGGTACAGAGAGTCTTAGTTTTGTTTGGGATTGCCTGATCCATGCAGTCCTGTAGGTGCTGGTAGAAGGCATTTGTAAGTGATTCAGCGGTTTGAGTAATGTTTACCACTGGCTCAGGGGCCTTAAAGGAGACCACACTAGTTTTTAGAAGTGTGAAATCGGCTTTTGAGAAGTTTTTCACTGTGGTCTTTTTTTGTTTCAGGTGGGGGCGGGATGAGGACCTCCAGCGAGATTAGTTTATGATCTGATCTCACCAGTGAGGGGTATACTTCCGGTGTTGAACATTTTGATCCCATGTTCGTGATGATGAGATCAAGTATGTTTTCACCTCTTGTGGGGATGGTGACTAGTTGTTCCATGGCATTTGAGTTTATGAACTCCAGGAATCTTTGGGTTTCTGCTGAGTTTCTTATGAGCCTTCCGAAAAAAAAGGTGCTAGGGACGCTGTCCCATATGTAAGAATCAAGGTAAGATAGGACTACAGAACATAAAGAAGTTATGTACTCGCCATAATGTTCCATGTTTGCAGTCCATCTCGCCCTTCATTCTTATAAACTCACCCACCTACCCCCGTCCATGTATCCTTGGAGGATCTGGAGACAAGATGGTGTCCATCTTCCCTAGGGTTGGAGATGTTTCATCTTTGTTTTTCCTTGTGGAAATACCTTCTATTACTTTTATAGACAGCAGCAAACAAGATCTGGGGATTCTTACTAGTGCACTATGGGATACCTACCGTGCCACGAGTTGACTTCGAGCTTTGTATTCGGCCGAGTCGGAGCCGAGGATCGGCTCTGAACCCATATGTAAGAATGAAGGACGAGATAGACTACAAACATGGAACGTTATGGTGAATGCATAACTTCTTTTTTCAAAACATGCATTCAGTGTTGCACTATATGGCAATGGTGCATTTCCTGATTTTGATAGTAAACTTAATATATATATATATATATATATATATATATATATATATATGTGTGTGTGTGTATGTATATATATATATATATATATATATATATATATATGTATATATGCAGATATATGTGTGTACATGTGTGTATGTCACACACAAAGATCAAATTACAGAAATGTTGATGTTCACAGCATCAACAAAAAATGGAACCGCAAACGTCAAGATGCTACTACACATGCACTGAGCAATAACCACAGCATATGCAAAATTAGACAAAAAAAAAAATTATTTGCAGGGGGCTGCTCCCCCACACCCTCTGCTAATTACATATACTAACTTTTCCCCAACCTTGAGAATTGTCCAGTCTTGCATACACGTATACCATCTAATTGGTTGACCAAACTTTGTCGATTAAATAAATGTCGACAAACCAGCATTTGAAGGTTATTACTCACACACACACACACACACACATATATATATATATATATAAGTCCAAACCACAATATGGTGCTCGAGAACGTATATAATAGTGCACGGAGTAAGAATACAAAACACCAACTGAAACTCCAGCACTCAAAGTAAAAAATACCAAGACAGCTAGTTAAAGCAAGTTTATTGTAGCACAGTCTGCAGAAACACAGACCAGTGACCGGTTTCACCCTGAGGCGTCATCAGTGTGTGACAATATTATCAGTGGACCCAACATTTATACACCTTTTCGACGACGAAAAATTAATAAATATCAGAGGGACATTAATGACTTTAAAAATGCAGCTGTGTATACATGGAAAAAACAAAAAAGGGAAATACGCTTTTCTGATAGCAAAGGGCCTACTAGATTTAAAAGGAAGCGTGTGAGGTCTGTTTTAAGAAAGGCAGACAATCAATCCAGCGCTTCTGAGTTATCTTCTAGTTTTTCCAACACGGGTACAGAAACCGATATAGGAGAGATGGTAGGCTCTACATCACCCATCTCGAAGCGACACAGAACCCCTTTAGGAGGGGAGGTCGGAAACATAGAAAATGGGTGCTTGGAGAAAATATTTCAGGACAGTCTGCAGAATTAACAGACATTGTTTTACCAGATCATGTCACTCAAAATGCCAACGATTTGGTTGTAAATTTAACTACACATGTCTTTTCACAAAGTGAACTCAGTGTGTTGAATAAAGGATTAGGATGTGTACCATCATTTTGTGTGTCACATTATGATGTAATAAATGATGTCAAGAATTTTTGTAGGAATTTAAATCTCAAGTATTATTTCGCCCATAGAGATACAAGTGTTAAAACAACAGAACAAGGGGATTTTTATTTTAAAAAATCAGGTTTTCTACCACCATATCATAGTACTGTTAAAACCTTTGAACAATTCGTTTTACAAGATTTGCATGTGAATTAATCACAGATGTTTCGGCCACATAATGACAATTTTTCTTCCTCTGAAAGAACGGCTCTCAAATCTTTGGTACAAAATTAAGATATAGTAATAGTAGGAGCTTACAAAGGAGGCCCAGTCGTCATATGGGACAGACAAGCTTATACATCAGAGGCCAATAGGCAGTTGAATGATGGTCAATCTTACAGTAAACTATTAGGTGATCCAACGCCAGTATTTAAAAGAGAGATAGATACCTTTTTAATTAAGGCTAAAGATCAGGGTATCATCAGAATGTCTTTGTTGGCACAACTGCAGGTTGATTCACCTAAGCCCCAATATTTTTATCTTGTTCCTAAGATACATAAGTCACTTCAAAATCCACCAGGGTGTCCCATAGTGGCAGGAAGGGGATCAGTGCTTGAACCCATATCTGAATATTTAGAACATAGACTTAAAGTGCTTTTACCTTTGGTTACGGCTAGGAATCGTGATACGAAACAATTCCTATAACTCATGGATAATCTACAAGTTTCTTCTACATCATATGTAGGGACACTGGATGTCCAGTCTCTCTACACTAGTATACCACATGAAGGAGGTTTGAGGGCTGTTCAGTACTGGATGGAACAATCAGGAAGATGTCCAGTATCAGATATGACATTTTTGTTGTCTTTGTTAAAACTGGCTCTGGAACACAATGTTTTTCAGTTTCAGAACCCAGTGGTATTTACAGCTAAGAGGTACGGCTATGGGGGCTACTTTTGCCCCCATTTATGCCGACCTTTTTATGGGTTACTTTGAGGTTCAATATATCTATACAGAGGAACTTCCTTTTAAACCACGGATGGAGATGTGGCGTAGGTATTTAGATGATTGTTGGGTGGTGTTGGGGGGGGGGGGGGGTGTCAGACTGAATGGCAAAGATTTGTGACATATCTTAATGCCAATAGGTATGATATCACATTTACAGGCGGCATTGATTCCACACATATAGAATTCTTGGATGTAATGGTCAATAAAACATTAGATGGAACAATAGCAACTAATTGATATAGAAAACCATTTTCCAAGAATGCATTTTTACATGCCAGCAGCTGTCATCCCTCCCACACCATGCAAAATATACCTGGATCACAGTTCCAGAGGGTTAGGAGAATTTGTTCCACAGAATTGATGTTTGAACAGCAAGCTATGGATTTGCAGAATAGATTTATACATAGAGGTTACAACAAAAATATCATTCATAAAGCTTATCAACAATCTAAAGTTAGTGACAGGACTCAATTACTATAAGATAAACAGACACATGATGGTGCCGATAAGGGCAAGTTGAGATTTATTACGACATATGGTTCTAATACCTTTCATATAAAAAGAACTATTTCTAAGTTCTGGCATGTTATACAATCTGATCCTTTTTTCACACAGTTTACAGGAGAGGTATGTAGCTTTGGCTACAGGAAAAGTAAATCTTTAGGACAGTATTTTTCTACTTTTAAAAAAGGTCCAAGTACATTTTTTTCAAACAGCACAGTGGGTAATACATATTGTGGCTTTTGTAAATATTGTAACTTGATGTCTAAAACCAAATCTTTTACATCAGTAAATGCTAGGAGGGTTTATGATATTAAACATTTGATTAAATGTGCCAGCAGTTGGGTGGTGTATATGGCTATATGCCAATGTGGGGCATTTTATGTAGGCCAAACTTCATGTGCCTTGAAACAACGCATTGCCCTCCATATAAGTGACATCAAATGCCAACGTGCCCGCAGTGCTTTATATAAACATAAGCTAGTCCATACTACAGCTCACTTTGTGTTTGTTGGAATAGACATGGTTCAAATACAGGGTGTTAATGATTTGGTTAAACATAAAATATTAACACAGAAAGAACGACGATGGATAGTCAGTCTAGCTCTTTTTAAGCCAGGTTTGAGTGACCAATGGTAATCTATAAGTAAAACTGATGTTTAATATATATGGGTTCCTCAATTTAGTTTCAAACAACGTATATTAACATTTAGGTAAGTATCTTGAGGTAGGCCAGTAAGCTAGGTCACAGTGTCTAATGTTGAACATGAGGAATGTATACTTATTAATATGTAATGTTGGGTGTTTGTATCTTTAAAGGTATGGTTTAACTTATTTTTGAAAAGGTGTATAAATGTTGGATCCCCTGATAAGATTGTCACACACTGATGAAGCCTCAGGGTGAAACCGGTCAGCGGTCTGTGTTTCTGCAGACTGTGCTGCAATAAACTTGCTTTAACTAGCTGTCTTGGTATTTTTTACTTTATTTGAGTGCTGGAGTTTCAGTTGGTGTTTTATATATATATATATATATATATATATATATATATATATATATATATATATATATATATATATATATGAATCCAGGTATATATCCAGAATCTTAGGAATTTTCAAATGGGTATATCCCCCCTTTATGTATCAGTTGTATGGCTATGAAATAGACTGCCTTTTAGCCATTCTCTCTTTCACAGCGCTAGCAGTTACTTGGTCATGCAGAATCCACTGGACCTTTTGTCTTTCTCTTTACCCAGAAGCTTGAATAGCAGTCAAGAAGGACAAGTGAGTGAAGAAAATTATATCTAAAATACCATTCATTTCTTTCCTCACACAAAACCCGCTTCCCCTTCAAGAAATTCCATCCACCAAAAAAAAAGTAGCAGCTCAAGAAATCTCTTGGCTTCTGCTACAGAAAGCCATCCAAGAGGTCCCTTCAGACCATATAGGATCCAGAGCCTACTCAAGATTTGTTTTAGTTAAAAAAAAAAAAAAAAAAGACCAAGGGACCTCAGGTCCATTCTAGAGTTTAGTCTGAATATGCATGTAAAGAATACAGAATTCCAGATAGTCACAGGGCAGTAAATCCTTCCAGTTTTAAATGAAGGGGACTGGATGGATTCTGTAGATCTTCAGGGATACTTGCACATCAGGATTGTAAAGCAGAAGGTGCCAACCTGTTTTGGCTGGGAGCTAGCCGACAGTGCATGTCAGTGGTTGCAGCACAATTCAGGCTTCAAGTGTTCCAGGTATTTCGATACTTCAATGATTGCCTTATACCTGCAACCACAAAAGATTTGTGTATCCTACAAAATTATTTACTGTGTTTAAGTCTGTCCTTGGGAATTATGGTAAACTTAGAAAAGTGAAATCTGGAGTCCTGTCAATGCTTGACCTTTATATTTTGCCATCTGGACACCTCAACATGAATAGCAAAGCTCCCAGGCTACAAGTGTTGGATCTTCTCAAATACATATTTCTTCAAACACTGTTAGTGTTACATACCCTGGGCACATTTATGCCTTTCCCTTTCTAATGCAGATGACAAAATTCCTACAAAAAGCATTTCTCTGCAAAGTTAAAGAGATCCTCATAGTCCCCTTCTGACCTATTTGGTATGTAGATCCACAGCAGGATCATATACCTCTTCCATCTAGGTAACATTGTCCAGAAAGCATTTCCCTAAGACTAACCTCATGGTTACTCCAGTTCCAATGGTGGCCAGTGAATCTAGCATTACCTTCCACGGTAGTTCAAATATTAACTGCTTTGCAGAGGGCAGTATCAGAAAACTTTATAAGAGTAGATGGAAAAGATTTTCCCTCTGGGCAGTCAATCAAGTCTTGTTGGAGCCATATTCAGGCCCCCTCCATATATTCCCTTCTGCAATTTATAGCAGTTCTTTTTTAGTACAGGCACCAGTTTACTATACTTATCCTATCAAGGTCCATGTGGCTGTCGTCTCAGATTTTCTCTTTGGTTTTAGCTTCGTCTCTGACATCCAAAAATGTATGTAAAGCTTTTCTTAGGGGCACCTTTCTTCAAAGACCTCTTAAAAAAAGAACCCGCCCTGCCATGGAATCTTAAATTTGTACTCTTAAGTTCTCAGAAAACCACCCTGCTTTCTGCTTCCTCATTTAAAGCACCAGTGTTGCTACTAGTGGCAGTAACTTCAGCAAAACTGGTATCTGAACTACATGCCTTATGTTGCAAGCCAGTTTGCCTGTTTTTTTTTTTTTTTTTTTTTTCTTTTAATTAAAACTGTCTGTCTCAAATCTAACCTTGCCATCATTCTTAAAGCAGCCTTGGAAACCATCTTGAACCAAATCATTCATTTACCACTCTTTTCCAAAATGTTCCAACAAAGGTGAATACTCGCATGCACAGGATGTGCACAGATACCTAAGATTATACATTCACAGACCAAAACCATTTAGGAAAGATGACCATTTTTTTATATCTTTTTTTTCTCCGCAAAACAAGGGAGTAAGGTGTCCAAGGTGACCATGTAAATGGCTTTCCGATTACATTTCCTTTATTTATTAGACGTGTAACAAACTGTTACTCTAAAGACCCAAGACTCATTCAGACAGATCTGTCTGTACTTCTACAGCTTTTTTCAGGTTCTGTTCAGTAGAGGACATTAGTACTGCAACAACATGGACAATGTTGCGTATCTTTATCAAGCACTGCAAGCTGAATCCAGTATTAAGATCCAGAGCATCTTTCAGTTATAATATTCTCCAGGGTAACCTGCTATAATGCCACCCATGAAGAAGTAGCTGGAATTCTGTCCCAGTTATCGAGAAAGAGAAGACAGTATAGCTCATAAAAGGTATGTACTTAGCATAATAATAGACCCTTATTGTCCATATCAGTCAATCTGGTTATCACACCCACTGTCCCCAAACTAAATTGCCACCTTCCTGGATAGACCTGGTAGGTCTAAGCTAGAAACCTTTTTCCAGGCCTGCCTCAGTATCTTTGTATCTCATGATGGACCAACTTGATCTGAAGGACTGGAGGAGGCATATTGCATCATGGCCGATAGAATTGGCTCACATGTTGGAGAAGCTTTGAGGTCATATTTACTGGCTTGAATCCGCCCCAGCCATCAAGACAGTAGAAGAGGGATATTAAGGAGCTGTCATTATGGTGAGTACGTAACTTTAATTTTTGCAACACTTCTTCTTCTTCTTTCGGCTTTTCCCGGTTAGGGGTCGCCACAGCGGATCACCTGTCCGCTCATGATTGGCAGTGGAGTTTTACAGTGTGGAGTTGCCAGCCCGGCGCCCAGCCTTCCACAGAATGCACACACACACACACACTTACCTATGGCCAAATTAGAGTGTCCAATCCACCTGCAGTATTTCTTTGGGATGTGGGAGGAAACCAGAGCACCCGGAGGAAACCCACGTGACCACAGGGAGGACATGCAGACTCCGCACAGAAGGCACCCCAGCCGTGAATCAAACCGGAGAACCTCTTGCTGTGAGGCAACAATGCTAGCCACTGCACCACCATGGCAGCCCTTCATTTTTGCAATACTAATCTTTATATTTTGAACTTCTCTGAGTTTATTTGCTGTTTGCTACTTAGTCATGTGCACCATATAGCCAGCTGTAAAAAATATGTATTATATATACATAAATATATAATGTATGTGTATGTACTGATGTTCTTGAGTGTGTCACTGTTGCAATAACCCAAGATGCATAGCATTACCCAACCCTGTACCAGTTAGCTTATCAAAGCTTTGTTTTTTGTCCCAAAAACAGTACGTCAGCCACCCTTCTTAGTTTCACTAACACTATAAACTGCATGAGAAATTCTGGCCACTTGACCTTGATGTCATCTCTCATAAAAAAAAAATCTACTCAAACAGCTTTCATCCCTCAGTCTCTTCTTCCACTCCACCCTGTCTTGGTTCCAAAGCTCTTTCACAAAAAGACAGCAGGTGGTAAAATGGCTTTTAAGACTTTTTACTTGTTTCCATTTGAGTTCCATAGGGTTCGGTACTTAGTCCTCTTTTATTCAATATTTTTATAAATAAACTTCACATAGCTTCAAAGTATGCAGCCGTATTACAATATGAGGATGATTCTACCTTCATCTGCTCTGCCCCAACTTTCTCAAAACTAAATGACTTCATACAGATCCCTTTCTCATCCATTAAAACATGTATAAGACAATTTCACTTCCTTCTAAATCCTATTAAAAAAAAAAAAAACTAATACTGTTCACCCCAAAATATTTCTCAGACCAAAAGCAGTCTTTCAAAAAATACTTTCTGAAAATAACAGCCGAATAGAAGTAGTACAGCAGTCCAAACTACTGGGAGTCATAATAGACTAACACCAATAATTTGATACACATGTTCTTCAAGCTGTTAAAAAAAACTCTAGAAACATGATTTTAATTAGATGTAATTAGTATCTGATTGACAGCACTAAAAAAAAAAAAAACATTGCATCAGCTTATTACCACCATCTCTCCTTTTTATGCCTCCCTATGAACATTTATTTATTTATTTATTTTACATTTGTTAACCGGGGGTGTCTGACTGAGCCGAAAAGGCCCTTTTTCAGCAGAGGCCCGGGGAGAAAAGCTCCACAAAGAAAAATTACAGACACATTTAGTTATTTAGACATGATCAGTATACACACAAATTACAAGAGACATGTTTTTACAGTGGTATGAGGCACATAAACAGTTACAGTGGAGAGAACAAACAAAACTAATTTTAAAAATAAAGGTAATTAATAGATTTGTGGTGTACAGCTTAAATTTGGAACATAGGTAGAATGCATACATAGTACACAGGGTACAGTACATACATTGAAGATTAGCCAGTGTTTGTGAGTAAGATTGAAAACTATTATCAAGTGCTCTAGATTTAGTATGTATATGTTATCCGCTTTCACTAGCATGGGGAGCAATCATGGTGCTGCCAACTTTGCTTGAGATGTTGCCTGATGAGGTCTTTAAAGGAGGCTTTGGATGATGTGTTTTGAATGCTAGTAGGGACAGTTCCATTTTTTAGCCACTGAACTACTATATAGTTCATCTCCAAAGCTATTGTAGCTGTTGATGACTTCTAGTAGTAGTATGTTTAATGATCTAAGGGGCCTTTTGGCTAAGTGATGCTGTACTAGGTTTTTGAGGGCAGGACATTTATTGGGGAGGTAATAGATAGAATGACAGAGGCAGAGCTGATTGTAGGTTAGGAGGTTGGGCAATTCAAGCCAGTGGAGCTATCTCAAAGCAGTACAGTGATGAGTTCTATATGAGCAATTTGCAGCAAAGCGGGCAATTCTGTTATAGCAGGCTTCCATTTTGCTTAGTTCAGATGTTCATTGTGTTTCACTGTTGCAGTCATTACTCTTGGGTTATCCTGCTGGCAGGCTACGCGCAGTCAGCCAGAATTCCAAAGTCTAGGTCTGGCGTCGGTTGCTGTCGCCTCTTCCCTGACGTCAGTGTGCCAGGGGTATAAAAGATGCAGCCGACGCCATTTTCTTCGGTCTTTCTTGCTGTGCGGTGCCCGAAGCAAAAGCAGTTCGCAAGTGCCGGTCGGCCGACTCCTGAGATTTTCAAATCTGAATTTCAGAACCGACGTCTTCATTAAAGCCAAGTACCCCATTGGTGAAACTTTTTTTTCTTGCTCCAGCCTGATGTCAGAAAAAGTTAACAGTTGTATTTCTTGTGGGAAGCAAATACCTCAAGGATTTTCACTCTTAACTGTATTCCTTGCCTAGGCCCTGATCACACCATTGCTAGCTGTCAGTTTTGTGCTAGATTTAACCAACTCACTATCAAGCGTCGGGTAGATTTTGCATTTCATTACTTTGGCCGAAGATTTAATTATATAATGCTGGCGGAACAGCCGACAACTGGAGTTTACAAAAAATGCAAGAACAAGGATAGGCATCCGAGGTCCAAAACTGACGAAGCCTCTTCTAGGCCAGTCGCCGGTTCTCAATGAGGCGCTTTCGCAGCCCCTGGCACCTGCTACTTCAGAGCCACAGGCCGCTACTGACTTCCACGTGGAGCCGACTGGGCCTCTGGAAACTCAAGGTATTGGACACTCGGAAATCAATGCCTCAGAGGCAGGCATTGGCTTCTGAGGGTGTCTTCAGACCTACACAGCTATGTTAAGCCATCTTCAGCTTCAAAGACAAAGACTAAAGCAGCTCTAAAGACAAAGAAACAAGTACAGCATTCTCCTATTCAGTCTTCCATGCCTAAAAAACAGATGCTCAAAATGGCCGAAGACCTAATTACCTTGATCAGGGGCTCCCATCCCCCTCCTGATAAGAGGCCTAGGCAAGAGAGACAGTATAATTCTTCTGATCAGGTTTCTATTTCCTCTGATTCCTCTTCTGAACAGAATTACTCCATGCTTCCCTATGAGGATTCTGATGCTGAAGAATCCATTCATCCTTCAGCCTCTCCTCCTGAGGACTATTCTTTGGGAGAAACACTGCATACTATGAGGGAGCATTTCCACTGGGAGAGCCAAGATTATTCTGAATCTAAGAAAAGGCTCCGAGGCTTCCTGCTTTTTCCTCAGCATAGACCCCTTGCTATTCCACCTGTTCTAGACATTGTAGATGATGTATTTTCAGAGTCCAGACTGTCCCCTGACTCTTTACCCCCTACACCTGCTAAGCCAGACAGATACTACAGGGTTCCGGATTCTAATAAATTCCTATATAAAAACTCCGCTGCTGACCCAGAAACTATATCTGAGGGTCCCAAGGGGGTTGAAGCATCTACTGTCCCCTCTGATAGGGATTCTAGGGCTCTAGACAGATGGGGGAAAAAGTTTACACTTCTGCTATCCTGGCTGTAAGGGCTTTAAACTGTCAATTTCATATGCTTAAATATCAGCAATATTTAATGTCACTGCTTAAACAGAAAATGTTGACAAATACTGAATGTTCAGAGAACAATGAATTGCAGGATTTATTGCATGCAACTGAACAAGTGGGAAAGCATACTTTGCAATGTGGTTATGCTTCACTGGAGGCCTCTTGCAGGGCCGCTGTTACAGGTTCTGTTATTAAAGGAACAAAATCTGCCTGATCATGTTAAAGCAAAATTATTAGATGCACCATTACAGCATGATACTTTGTTTGGTACTAAAGCAGAAGAGGTGTTGAAAAAAATGGAGGATAAAGCAAAATCCATGCAGACAGTCAAGGATTTCTTACAGATACAGCCACCCAGGTTTAGCAGGAACTGGCCTTCTAAAAATTGGTCCTTTCCAGTCTCAGACAGACCACAAAGAGGCCGATACAGGTGTCCCAGAGGCAGATCACAGCCCCAAGGCTCATACAGGCCTAAACAAAGGGGTGCTCCTACCTCCAAAAGCGGAGAAGACAAATCACAGCCTTACAGGAAACAGTCCCAATGAATTTCCTCTACCAGTTCCAAACAGTTTTCTTTTGACAGCCCCCTTAAGGGGAAACCTAGCACTTTTTTCATCAAATTGGAAAATAGTTACCCAAGACAAATGGGTCTTGAACATAGTGTCCCAAGGCTACAGGTTCCATTTTCACACTCTACCAAGGTCAAAGGGCATGCTAGACCTGCCACACAATCAATGGGCAGAGGCACAAAAACAAATTACAGCCCTCATTGATATGAGGGCCATTCAGCATGTACCAAAACAAGAGCAGGGGCAAGGATTTTACTCCAGACTTTTCCTAGTACCCAGGAAGGACAAAATCTGGAGACCAATTCTGGACCTGTCTATACTAAATACGTTTCTGGAAGTTCCAAAATTCAAGATGTTGACTCTTCAGCAGCTACTGCCCATGCTGGGCAAGAGGGCTTGGCTCGTAACTTTGGACCTAAAAGAGGCATACCTGCATGTCCCAATCAGACAATCTTGCAGAAGATACCTCAGATTCATAGCTGGCTCAATGCATTACCAATTCTCTGCACTGCCCTTTGGCTTATCTACTGCGCCCAGGGTCTTTACAAAATGCCTGGCACCAGTAATTGCGTTTTGCAGACAAAAAGGAATTCAAATATATCCCTACTTGGACGACTGCCTAATTCAAGCAGAGAACAAAGACACTCTTTTAAAGCATCTGGCATTTGTAAAAAGATTACTAATTGGCTTAGGGTACACAGTAAACGAAAAGAAATCAAAACTAGTACCCTCTCAAGAGATAATATTCCTGGGTGCAAGCTTAAATACAACTGCCCAGATGGCTTATCTCACGCCAGACAAAAACAACTGACTGCTTACTTCAAGAAATTGGCAACAAAAAACCACCTATCTGCAAGGAAAATCCTGCAGGCTTTGGGTTTCATAGCATCCTGCATTCTGCTAATTCCATGTGCCAGACTGCATATGAGGAAACTACAGTGGTATCTGAAAAGTGTTTGGACTCAGCATTGCCACAGCCTGGAGACAGTAATTGCACTCATTCCCTGCCTACAACAGGAGTTTCGATGGTGGGCAGAAGCCTGTCACCACAACAAGGGTCTGCCATTCAGTTTACCCACAGCCAGACAGACACTGACAACAGATGCATCAGATTATGCCTGGGGGGCCCATATGGCAGGAAAATGTATTTAGGGCACATCTTCACATCAATCAAAAAGAGATGCTAGCTGTTCAAAATGCTCTGAGAGCTTTCAAGGACCTGCTTCATCCAGGACAGTTACTGATAAAGATAGACAACACTACGGTCATGTGGTACATAAACAAGCAGGGAGGTACACATTCCTACCCCCTCTGCAGACAAGCCTTGACCTTATGGCACACAGCATTGGCTTTTCAAGTTCACCTGCAAGCACAATTCCTGCCAGGAAAAACAAATACTCTGGCAGACGAACTAAGCAGAAACCTCATGGATCCCCATGAATGGAAACTGGATCCACAAGTCTTCAGGATGATAAGTAAATAGGGATGCTCAGACATAGATCTATTTGCCTCCCCTCACAACTGTCAATTGCAGAGATTTTGCACAAGGATTTACCACAAGCAAGCATGGAAAGTGGATGCCCTTTCATTCAGCTGGAACAATCTAACCAGTATATGCTTTTCCCCCACTGCCTCTCCTTCCCAGAGTACTCCTAAAGGTCAGACAAGAGAAGCCAAAAATGATTCTGATTGCACCAGACTGGCCACGCCAGCACTGGTACCCAATCCTAAAGAGCTTGTCTCAAGATCCAGCATGGATATTGCCTCAAACGTCTCACTTGCTGACCCAACAAAGCAATCAGATCCTGCACAGCCAACTCAGGACCTTAAATTTGGCAGCATGGCGGATAATATAGCCATTCAGAACACTCCTCTTTCAAAAGCTGTTATGGATGTTATCTTGGAGGCCAGGAGGCCCAGTATCAGAAAATCTTATGCAGAAAAATGGAAGAGATTCTGTGCTTGGAACTAGGAACATGGCATTGACACGTCTGTACCAAATATTCCTCAGATTTTACAGTACCTAACTGAGATGCTGAACAAAGGCCTATCTTTCTCATCAATTAAGATTCATGCCTCTGCCATTTCTGCACATTACAATACGGAACCACCTATCTTTTCTCATCCTTTAATAAGGCAGTACCTCAGAGGGGCGAAAAACATTAGGCCTCCAAGGAGAGCACCACTTCCGGCCTGGGACCTCAATTATGTTTTGGAAAAACTCACACTGCCTCCTTTCGAGCCAGCATCAACAGCAGATATAAAATTCTTATCCTGGAAAACAGCTCTGCTCCTAGCCATAACCTCTGCAAGGCGAGTCTCAGAGTTACAAGCACTCATGGCTGTGGAACCTTTCATCATTTTTCATCCAGACAGGATTTCTCTGAGGACAAACCCTACATTTATGCCTAAGGTGGTGTCCAGTGTGGCCCTCAACCAAACCATTGACTTGCCTACCTTTTACCCAAATCCATAGGACGAGGGTGAGAAAATTCTGCATTCTTTGGACATAGACAGTTACGGTTCTACTTGGACAGAACTAAAGCTTTCAGAAAGACTGAGCAACTTTTAGTGTCATATGCTGCAGGATTACAAGAAAAGGCCATCTCAAAACAGACTATTTCTAAATGGATAGGCCATTGCATCTGTTTCTGATATTTTCAACATGGCAAATCAGTGCCTAAGGGCATTAGGCCTCATTCCACCAGAGCAGCAGCCACTTCAGCAGCCTTCCTCAGAGGAGTACCAACCAAAGAAATCTTGGAGGCTGCAACTTGGAGTTCAGTGCACACTTTTACAAAGCACCACCACTTGCCTCTCTACTCAAGTCCAGAGCAGGCTTTGCCACTGCAGTTCTGTAGGGCCTCATAGCCTCTCCTAATCCTATTTAGCCCAGCCACCCATCCTCAGCTTTGGGATTCTACCCAAGAGTAATGACTGCAACAGTGAAACACGGTGAACATAGTACAGTTGTGTACCTACCATAAATGTAGATGTTCGAGTGTATTCACTGTTGCAGTCCAGGTTACCCACCCACCACCCCCTTCTCTTTGCTGGGACTTATCTGCACTTCTTTATCCTATACAACCTTTTTTGGTGTATTTGCTTGTAGATGAAGGAAATGTTATTTTTATGCTTGCATTTCTTATTGGTATATTTTTCAGCCTACCTATTTGGGGCACCTGAGATCTGGGGCAAGAAAAACTGAAGAAAACTGCATCAGCTGCATCTTTTATACCCCTGGCGCACTGATGTCAGGGAAGAAGCGACAGCAACCAACGCCAGACCTAGACTTTGGAATTCTGACCGACTGCGGGTAGCCTGCCAGCAGGATAACCCATGAGTAATGACTGCAACAGTGAATACACTCGAACATCTACATTTATGGTAGGTATTCAACTGTACTTTTTGTTGAGATTAGTCAGAATGGGAGATGCATAGAGTAGGGTGGATAGAAGTTGGGAGTGAGCAATGGCTGATCTTGTGTTGTTGGTAATAAATGGTTTGATACGGTATAGTGACCCCAGTTTGGCATGTACTTTTTTTAATAGTTGAGATAACTATCAAATTTTAGGTGGGAGTCTATGGTTATTCCCAATAGCTTAGCCTGTGCCACTGGAGCAATTGGAGTAGCATTTGTGGAGTAGATAGTGAATTGACTAGTGTTTTTGTTAGAACTGGTTATAATCATAAGCTGAGTTTTCTTTGGATTGAGGATAAGTTGGGCTTTGGTAAGGTAGTTTTCAACATCAGAGATTGATAGTTGAATTGTTTACAGGAGGGTGGGAATGTTTTGTGCAGCACAGATTAAGGTAGTGTTATCTGCATACTGAATTATAGATGCATGCTGTGTGGAGGTATGGAGGTCATTTGTGAAGACTGTGAATAGTAGCACCCAGAAAAGGACACTAGACAGCTGTCATGACAAAATTACAAGATCTACCACCAATCTACAAAAAGTCACCACTGCACAGCCTTAAAACAGTTATACTGGCTAGAGATCCCAAAGTATCTTACATAATCACTACTGCTTTTTGCCTATAGCCTAAAATAGAAATGAGAAAATTGTCCAACACTACAAAATGCCATAAAATATTATTTCTTTGCCACAGAACTACACTTTTAAAACAAATCTTTTTTACTTGCCAGTAAATGTAATAATAGTGCTGGTGACTTAATCTATTATGCCATGTCTTCAAAGTTTGGAATTCCCTATTGCTACACTTAAATTGAAAAACGGAAAGTTTGCAGAAATCAACTTAAGCAAAAACCAAAGTAATTTCCTGGCTGTGCTGCCACTCAACCCAGACTAATATCTTAACTATAAGCACAAAAACTGCTATCTTATTTTCTGCTTACTATTTTGCTGCATAGTGATGCCACTTTATGTAATTTTCTGCCTCCTAACCTTCACTCTGTTTCAAAGTACAAGTCTCTCATGTCATATATCTCTCTTGAAAGTTCATGTAAGCATTAATCAACTACTATACCTGTCGTGTCATATCTACCTGCAATACTTTGTATCCTTAGAATTAATGAGGTGGAAATACAGTTTTATTACTCACTCTTCTGTATGCTTTTCTACCATTTCCAGTGATTACCAGAGTTGTTCTAAAAATTCAAAAGAATGCCCCAAAGTTTTGGTGAGTACTCCCTTGTATCTAAGGCAACAGCTGTTCTCTTTTTCATTCTGGCCAAGGGCAATTACCACAAGCTTTCCCACAGAGTGAGTTTACTCACACAAGACTGGGAGTCTCATACACCAAATTTTGGAAACGCCTAATCTGAAGTGCTTGGATGATGCAGTTTTAATATATTTTAGGCACCTTTTTTTTTTTTCTGAAGATGTACAGTAGGTACTGGAGGCCAGAAAGCCTGCTACTACAAAATCGTATATGGATAAGTGGAAAAGATTTTCTAGTTGCTGCCACTTAAAGAACTAGGGTACTTGGCATGTCCAGATGCCTCCAGTTCTTGATTATTTGTGTGAGTTAGTGTGTAGTGGTTTGTTATACTGCTCCATTTCTGCTTGTCTACTGTTGCCCCCCCCAACAATTTACAATAGAACAGTTTTTGAAAAGGATCTTGCATATGCTCCCACCTTGGAATCCAGTAGTTTCTCCTTGGGGTTTTAATTTTATGCTTAAAAAGCTTACTCAGGCTGCACTTAACTAGCTCATGATACTGAGGTGAGGTTCTAAACATGAAAGACTATGATGTTCTTCGTGTTTCACTGTTGCAGTCATTACATTTGGGTAATCTGCTGGCAGGTTGCCCTCAGTTGGCCTGAATTCCAAAGTCTTGGGTCCTGCGTCAGTTGCTGTCTCTTCTTCCATGACGTCAGGTCGTCAGGGGTATAACAAGCAGCTGACGCCATTTTCTTTAGTCTTTCTTGCCGAGTGGTGCCCGAAGAAGCATTTCGCAAGTGCCGGTCGGCTAACTCCTGAAGTATTTGAGTTTGAGTTTCAGAACCGAAGTTTTCACTAAAGCTAAGTGCCCCATTGGGGAAACATTTTTCTTGCTCCATACCGATGTCAGAAAAAGTTAATAGTTGTATTACTTGTGGAAAGCAAATACCTCATAAGGATTTCCATTTATACTGTATTCCTTGCCTAGGCCCTGATCACAACCTGCCTGGCTGTCGGTTTTGTGCTAGATTTAACCAGCGCACTATTAAGTGCTGGTATATTTTTGCCTCAAAGTATTTTGGAAACAGATTTAACTACCCAGAAATGTTGTTGGATAATGACTACCAGAGTACATAAAAAACGCAAAGAAAAGGACAGAGACAGACAGTCGGGGTCCAAAACCGACGAAGCTTCTCCTAAGCCAGTCGCCGGTTCGCCAGTACTCAGTGAGGTGCTTTTGCAGCCCCTGATACCTGCTACTTTTGAGTCGCAGGCCCCTACCGAGACCCATGTGGAGTCCGGCACGCCGCAAGATACTCAAAGTATTGGACCCATGGATGTATCTCCCTCGGATGGGTCCGGAGCCGCTGAGCAGGCACTGGCTTCTGAGGGTGTATTCAAGCCTCAACATTTTTATATCAAACTGACGACAGCTGCAAAACCAAAGACAAAAGCAACTTCTAAAGCTAAAAAAAAATGCATGAGCCACGTGCACAAGCCGCTATGCCTAAAATACAGATGATCAAAATGGCTGAAGACCTTATTACCTTGATCAGGGGTTCACATCCCCCTCCTGATAAGAGGCCTAGGCAAGACACTGATTATGACTCTTCAGATCAGGTTTCTATTTCTTCTGATTCCTCTTCTGATCAGGAATTATCTATACCTCCCTATGAGGATTCTGATGCAGAGGAGTCTATCCCATCTGCATCACCTCCTGAGGATTATTCATTTGGAGAAACCTTGCATACTTTGAGGGAACATTTTCACTGGGAGAGTCAAGATTTCTCAGAATCAAACAAAAGGCTTTGGGATTTCCTCCTTCTCCCTCAGCACAGGCCTTAAGCCATATCCCCTGTTTTAGACATTGTGGATGATGTGTTTTTGGAGTCAAGCTTGACCCCTTACTCCTTACCTCCGGCTCCTAGCAAGCCTGACAGATATTACAGGGTCCCTGACTCCCACAAATTTTTATTTAGAAACCCTGCTGCTGATCCTGAAACTATTTCACAGGGTCCAAAGGGAGTTAAGGCCTCAACAGCAAAAAAATCCTACCCCCTCTGACAGAGATTCAAGGGCACTGGATAGATGGGGAAAGAAGGTTTATACATTTGCAACATTGGCAATTGGGACCTTAAACTGCCAGTTTCATATGCTCAAGTATCAACAACATGTTATGGGGTTTGCTGAAACAGAAAATGATGTTGATTTCTGAATGTGCAAAAAATAAAGAATTGCAGGAATTATTGCATGCAGCTGAACAAGTTGGAAAGCATACTTTGCAATGTGGTTTTGATTCCTTAGAGGCCTCCTGCAGGGCCACAGTTACTGGATCTGTGATTAGGAGGCATGCCTGGCTAAAAGAGCAAAATTTGCCTGATCATGTTAAAGCTAAATTACTGGATGCACCTTTACAGCATGATAATTTGTTTGGTATTAAGGCTGAAGAGGTTTTAAAGAAAATGGAAGACAAAGCTAAGTCTATGCAAACTATAAAAGACTTCTTACAAGTGCAGCCACCAAGATTCAGTAGACACTGGCCTACAAAAATTGGTCCTTCCCTGCATCAGACAGAGCTCAAAGGGGGAAATCTAGATACCCTAAGGGTTCCAGATACCAGGCACAAGATTCTTAAAGGTCAAAGCAATGGGGTGCTTCTACCTCCAAATCTGGAGGAGATAAAGCGCAAACCTACAGAAAGCAGTCCCAATGACTTTCCTCTGCCTTCACCAAGCACTTACCTTTTAGCAGCACCCTTAGGGGAAAAATTAGCACTTTTTGCTCAAAATTGGCAGTTAATAACCCAGGACAAGTGGGTGCTAAACATAGTATCACAGGGATACAGATTCCATTTCCATATTCTGCCAATGGCAAACGGTTGGCCAGATCTGCCAAAAAATCAATGGGCAGAAGGCAGAGGCACAGAAACAGGTTACATCCCTCATGGGTATGAGGGCCATTCAGCCAGTACCAGAACAGGAAAAAGGACAAGGTTTTTACTCGACTGTTCTTGGTACACAGAAAGGTCAAGGCCTGGTGGCCAATACTGGATTTATAAATTTTGAACACATACCTGGACATTCCAAAATTCAAAATGCTGACTTTGCAGCAGCTTTTGCCCATGCTGGGCAAGAATGCTTGGCTGGTGACATTAGACCTAAAAGAGGCATACCTGCATGTCCCAATAAGGGAATCGTGCAGAAGATACCTCAGATTCAAGGCTGGCTTAATACATTACCAATTCTCTGCACTGCCCTTTGGCTTATCTACTGCGCCCAGGGTCTTTACAAATTGCCTGGCACCAGTAATTGCTTTTTGCAGTCAAAGAGAAATACAAATATATCCTTACTTGGACAACTGTCTCATTCAAGCAGAGAATAATGACATTCTTCTTCAACACCTGGCGTTTGTGAAAAGGCTTCTAACATGCCTAGGGTACACAATAAATCAAAAATCACAACTGGTACCCTCTCAAAAGATAACATTCCTGGGTGCAAGCTTAAATACAACTGCCCAGATGGCTTACCTCACGCTAGACAAACAAAGGCAACTGACTACTTACTTCAACCAGTTGGCAACAAAATCAGTTATCTGCAAAACAAACTCTGCAGGCGTTGGGCTTCATGGCATCCTGCATCCTACTGATTCCATATTCAAGACTGCAAATGAGGAAACTACAGTGGTACCTAAAAAGCTTATGGAGTCAACATTGTCCCAGTCTGGAAACAATGATTCCCCTCATTCCCTGCCTACAACAGGAGTTTCTGTGGTGGACAAAGGCATGTCACCAAAACATGGGACAGGCCTTCACTCTGCCCCCTGCCAACCAAACCTTAACAGACGCATCAGATTATGCATGGGGGACCCACATGGTGGGAAGATGCATTCAGGGCATATGGACCCCAAAACAAATTAATCTACATATCAACCAAAAAGAGATGCTAGCTGTTCAGAATGCCCTGACATCCTTCAAGGACTTGCTTCATCCAGGACAACTACTGATAAAGACGGACAACACCACGGTTATGTGGTATATAAACAAGCAGGGGGGCACACAATCATACCCCCTTTGCAGATTAGCCATGGCACTGTGGGACACAGCTTTGACTTATCAAATACATCTTCAAGCTCAATTCCTGCCAGGAAAACAAAATACTCTGGCAGACGATTTAAGCAGAAACCGTATGGACCCTCACAAGTGGAAACTAGACCTACAAGTCTTCAGCATGATAACAAAGAAATGAGGAGCCCGGACATAGATCTATTCGCCTCCCCTCAAAATTATGAATTGAAAAGATTCTGCACAAGGACTTATCACAGACAAGCATGGAAAGTGGACGCCCTATCCTTCAGTTGGAAAAACCTTTCAGTTTACGCCTTTCCTCCTCTGCCTCTTCCTCCCAGGCTCCTACTAAAAGTCAGACAAGAGAAACCAAAGATGATACTAATTGCCCCGGACTGGCCCCACCAATACTGGTACCCAATCCTAAGGAACTTGTCTCATTACCCAGCTTGGACCTTACCTCAAAGACCTCAGCTACTGTCCCAGCAAAACAATCAGATAATCCTGCACAATCAACTCCAGACACTGAACCTGGCAGTATGGCTGATCATGTAGTTATACAAACAACACCTCTCAGTAAAGCTGTGATGGATGTCATTTTGGAAGCCAGAAGGCCTAGTACTAGAAAATCTTATGCTGATAAATGGAAGAGATTCTGTGCTCAAGCACAAGGAACTGATACAGCAGAACCAGATATTCCTCAGATATCACAATACTTGACTGAGATGCTTGACAAAGGCCTATCTTTCTCATCAATTAATATCCATGCCTCTGCTATTTTGGCTCATTACAATATGGAGCCACCAGTCTTTTCTCATCCTTTACTAAAGCAGTATCTTAGAGGAGCCAAACATTTAAGGCCTCCTAGAAGATCACCAATGCCTGCATGGGACCTCAATTATGTGTTGGAAAAGCTCACCCTGCCTCCATTTGAACCAGCTTCTACTGCTGATATAAAGTTCTTGTCATGGAAAACAGCTCTGCTACTAGCAATTACTTCAGCAAGAAGAGTCTCAGAGCTACAGGCCCTCATGGCTGTGGAGCCTTTTATCATGTTTTACCCAGACAGGGTGTCTCTGAGGACCAATCCTTCATTTATGCCTAAGGTGATTTCCAGTGTGGCTCTTAACCAAGCTATTCATCTGCCAACCTTTTATCCAAATCCGCAGAACAAGGGGGAGAGAATTCTGCATTCCTTGGACGTACACAGACAGCTAAGATTCTACTTGAGCAGGACTAAAGCTCTAAGAAAAACTGAGCAATTACTAGTGACATATGTCGCAGGATCAGAAGGCAAGGCTATTTCAAAGCAGACTATTTCAAAGTGGATAACCACTGCATTCGTGTCTGCTACTTACACCATGGCAAACCTGTGCCCAAGGGCATTAGGTCTCATTCCACCAGAGCTGCAGCTACTTCAGCAGCCTTTCTCAGAGGAGTACCAACCAAAGACATTCTAGAGGCTGCTACTTGGAGTTCTGTTCACACCTTTACAAAGCATTATCATTTGCCTCTCTACTCTAAGTCCAGGGCAGGCTTTGCCACTGCAGTTCTGCAGAGCCTTATAGCCACACCTAATGCTGTTTAGGTCCAGCCTCCCATTCATAGCTTTGGGATTCTACCCAAATGTAATGACTGCAACAGTGAAACACGAAGAACATAGTACAGTTGTGTACACTTACCATAAATGTAGATGTTCGAGTGTCTTCACTGTTGCAGTCCAGGTTACCAGCCCACCATCCCCCTTTCATTCTGGAGTTTATCTTTCCTTCTCTATCTTCTGCAACCTATGTGGTGTATTTGCTTGTAGATGAAGGTAAAGTTTGTATTGATGCATGTATATATAGTTTTTTATATATATTTTTTTGTTACCTTTTTGGGGGCACTTGACATCTGGGGCAAGAAAAACGGCGTCGGCTGCTTATTTTATACCTCTGATGACCTGACGTCATGGAAGAGGAGACAGCAGCCAACGCAGGACCCAAGACTTTGGAATTCAGGCCGACTGATGGCAACCTGCCAGCAGATTACCCAAGTGTAATGACTGCAACAGTCAATACAGTTGAACATCTACATTTATGGTAAGTGTACACAACTGTACTTTACTCGGCTTCCAGATGTCAGTGCATTAAGTATCTAACTTACAAAAATGTACAGCAAATCAGTCCTATCTCATTTTTTACAAAGGCAGGGTTTCTTTGAGAAAAAATTCTACTCTTACATTTAAAGTCCTCAGAATTTACTTTGTCAGACTATTTATCTCCCAGTCTTTGTTCTTGAAGCAAAGAACGAGAGAGAGGATTCTTCATTTTCTGATGTACACAGGCAGCTCAGATACTACACAGGCAAACCTTGATGTCACTTTATGGAAAGCTGATCAGCTGTTTGTCTGTGTTATGAAGATAAACAAAAACGATGACCAGTGTCAAAGTTGAATATTTCTAGTTGGTTGTCTCATGCAAGTACTTTTTATTATGCTCACCACAAAAAGACACTTCCAGGCAGGGTTACAGCCCATTCAACAAGAGAATTTGCTTGTCCTATGCTCACCACAAAAAGACACTTCCAGGCAGGGTTACAGCCCATTCAACAAGAGAATTTGCTTGTCCATGCCTTCTTTTTCACCTTTTCCAGTTTGTATCTCAGTCCTAATGTTCAGTGTGGAAAAGTTTCTGTGCTCAGAGTCTTGAAGACAAATCTTTTCATAGTGTTCCTGTGACCACTAAGACAATAAGTCAAAATCCACACCAGTGCACTCTGTACTACCAGGGTGAGGAACTTGATGGTCATGTACCACTGTAAGTGCCGGCTCTTCACCCTTCCTTCCAGGGACTAAAGAGATGTGACTGTGTGCAGTAATTTAGTAGCTGAGGGTGCCCATTGCAGGGATTAGCAGAAAAGTCCCTTGCATGAACCCATGCTTGCTCAAAAGCACAGCCAGAAGGTGAAAGGGTTGTTTGTGAAAGCGTTTGTGCCCAGCGCAGGCTCTGTGGAAGCAATTGAAACTAAAGTAATTCTTCCCAGTCTGAGCAGAGTTTATTGGCTTAAGCTGAAGAAGGTGCAGAAGGGCCTCCATTCCAGCACAGTCTAAAGAAGAGTTTAGGTGCTAGTTATGTGGAACTTGTTCTTGTGACTTTGGAAGAGTACCTTATGGCACATGGACTGATGCCAGTAGGAGGCTATATACTTCCATCTCTAGCTAGCACTTCCATGGGTGTTTAAGTCCTATTACCTGACACTTGGCACTAGTCCATGGCAATCATGACTTCTTGAATGTACATGTCCCACCAGAATTAAATATGTTCAGTGATTTACCCTTTTTAGCTGTTAATATTACTTTTTAAATATTTTATGATGATTAATTAGATTTCAAGTGGTTTTGATTTGTTAATGCTGGACCTTGATAAAAGCATATGTTTGTCATATATGGAAAATGTATATTGGCTCTTGTGAATAAATAATTTTTGCATGTTTTAATGATTGCATGGTTCCATTTTTGGGTTTTAGATTACTTGTGTTCCAATTGCCAACTTGGAAGTGTGATGTGGGTTTCTGAATTTTGATTACATTGGTTTTATATATACAACCTTTCTGATGGAAGTCTTTCCAGCTAAAATTGGCATATGATGTTTAAAAATGGGGATAAGGAGCATTTATTTCCAAATCTAAGAGAACCCTGTCCCAGGGTTAGCCTGGTAGACCGTAAACTAATATCGGAGGTCAGGTGCCAGTCCTAATTTCGGTAACATTAAAAGCTAGTCATATGTGTCATAAGTATTTACTGGCAAAGATGTATCGTCACTGCAGATGATTTCCTGAGGGTTTGAGACTAAGACCGACTGGAATGGCAAGTGAAACTGCATTCAAGTTCCATAGACTTAATGCTTGTGATATTGGAAGATGCAGTTGTTGAAGAGAGGATGAAAATAAAGATCTTTGTTATGGAGGCTAAGCTTAAGTACATAAATGGAAGTGATTATGAGTTTTCAAAAGTAAAAATGTGGTAGTTAAAAAGACTGATAAAACAAAATAATACACTCTTAAAATAAGAGTTGCAAAAAAGTGCGAGTGTGAGATTGGTGTTCTTTGTGTTTCACTGCTGACTATTGGGATTTCCTGCCGTGAAAGCCGTCAGCTGGCCCACCTACCAGAGAAAATTCTTTCTGGCTCCCAAGCTGGAAGATGTCCTGACGTCAGTACGTTTGAGTATAAAGGTAGCTAGCCTGCATCATAATGTGAGTCTTTTCTTTCTGTGGAGCCCAAAGCTGGGCTGAATTTCTAGCAAAGTTGCATAGCCAACAATCTTTTCTTTCGTCATCTATGGCTTCCATCATTTGTTCCAAATCTGAACTTCCTAAGTGCAAGAAAGAAAAGAAATGAAAGCTTATGTCTTCGGACATTAATTTGTTCCTGCTTATCCCTCCAGGCTTGTGATTGTTGAGCAAGGTGAGGCGCTTACACAGCCCCCTTCCTTTTATGTACCAGTGACTCAGGCCTCTGTTGAAACACTTTCAAAAGTCCAGCATGCTGTTAGTACCTTCCACCTCTGCACAAGCCCTAGACATTGGCTCATCTGTCGGGTCCAGGACTGCTCTGCAGGCCTTGGCTACTGAGGAATATACACTGCCTGGGTACTCTGCTACTAGGCCTTGTCCCACTCCAGCTCTAGTGCTCATTCAGCACTCATGAGAGACAGGCATCAGGTCGCCGGATGCCGTTAGACCTAAGACCTTAGCCACTCCAAGGAAAGCTTCTGCATCAAGGCCTTCAGCTAGGTCTTTTGGCTCCACTTCACAGGGGTCCCAGCAGGATTTAAACTAGTCAAGGACCTAATCTCCATTGTCAGGTCAAGGCAAGCTCCAGGGGCTACTTCCCCTGGAAAAAGGAAATGTGACACCTCTCCAGAAATTTCAGGATCCCCTTCTTTCTGAGGAAGACACCGACCTTACAGACTCTGGGTCTGAGGAAGGCCCCTCCTATACATCCATGTGAAGACTCTAACTCTGAAGAAGTCCTCCCTTCTGCTTCTCTTCCTGAGGATTTCACCTTTGGAGAGACCCTCCATGCCATGAAACATAATTTTTAGTGGGAGGCTCAAGACTACCCTCAGACAAAGAAAAAAGGGAGTTCCTGGACATGCTTGAGCACAAGCAACTGGCTATATTCCCTCGATTCTGGAAGTCAAAGATGTCTTGTAGGAATCCTCCTCAAAACCTTACTCTCTCCCACCTGCCCCACGTGAACCAGATGGGTTTTACAGGGTTCCAGATTCCTGTAAATACCTGTACAAAAACCCTACTGCTGTCACAGAAGTGATCACTCCAGGATCTAAAGGAGCCAGAGCCAGCTCGTCCAGAAATCCGCTTCCCGCAGATAAAGCAAGCCAGTCCCTTGACAGGTTTGGCAAAAAAGTGTATACATCTGCCACTCTTACCATGAGGACTCTAAACTGCCAATTTCATATGATTAAGTATCAACAGACTATCCTCGAACAAATCAAGCAAAGATGAAGATAAAAACCTTTACAAGGAATTGTCTGATCACGGTCATTCCAGTGCTCAGATAGCCAAACATTCCCCTCATTGTAATTACAGTGCCATGGAAGCATCTTGCAGAGCTGCTAACTGGGTCTGTTATTAGGCATGCTTGGGTGTGAGAAAAAAATAACTCTTCTGGACCATGCTAAATCTAACCTGTTGAATGCCCCTCTGGACAAAGATGTTCAGTTTGGGCCCAAGGCAGAAGTAGTACTTAAGATGGAGTATAAGGCAAAGCTAGTGCAGGCAGTAAAAGATTTCCTCTAGGTGCAAGCTTCCAGGTTTAGTAGAAGTTTTCCTGCCAAACACTGTTCCTTTCCCTCCCAGCCTAGGAGCAGGCAGAGGAAACCCCAAAGGGATAGACCACATAGGCAGCAACTACAAAGAGGCAGACAGTGGATCTCAGAAACCCATAGGCAAGGGAGTTCTAGACCCCAGCCCACATCCAGAGAGCAGCAATGACTCAACCACCCCACCACCACCACCCTCCCCCCCCGCATCCCAATGTTAATAGAAAGGCTCTCTCTTTTCATAAATACCTGGATTCTCATTACCTCGGACAGGTGAGTTCTGGACATTATTGCAAATGGCTACAAACTCACTTTCAAAGAGCATTTAAAATACTTGGGATATCCAAATGTTCCCTAAAATCAAGAAGAAGAGGACCTGGCTCAAATCCAAATTCTGTGCTCACAAGGAGCAGTAGAACTGGTCCCTGCAGCTTAACACAAAAAGGATTCTACTCCAGGCTCTTCCTGGTCCCCAGAAAGGAAGCTGCTTGGCACCTCATTTTGGATCTGCCCAATCTCAGTCAGTTCCTCCTGGTGCTAAAGTTCAAAATGTTAACACTGGAGCCCCCCCCCCCCGACCTTCATGGTCTGTTTAGACCTAAAAGATGCTTACCTGCACATTGCTTATCAGGAGTCCCACAGCAGATTTCTTCACTTCAGGGCAGGATCCAGTCACTGTCAATTTTCTGCACTGCCCTTTGACTTATCTACCGCACCAAGAGTGTTCATAAATTGCCTGGTGCCAGCAGTAGCTTTCTGCAGGACCAGGGGGATCCAAATCTATCTGTACCTAGATGACTACCTCATACAGTCCACAAATCAGGCAAAACTCCTCAAGGACCTCAAATTCACCCAGGGCATTCTCTCTTCCCTGGGGTTCACAGTGAACCCTCAGAAATCCAACACCTCACCACCCCAAAAGATTGTTTTCCTTAGGGCCCTTCTGAACTCCTCACTCCAAAAGGCATTCCTCCCTTCAGATAAAGTCTTCTTTCTGATGGACTATTTCCACGTGATCCGATTGTGAGATTGCATCTCAGCAAGGGAATTCCTACAAGCTGTAGGATGCATGGTTTTCTAGGCTACACATTAGGAAGCTCTAGTGGTACCTCAAGAATGTGTGGTGCCAGAGCTTCACAGTCCCTAGAGACCCAAATTCCCCTGATCCCTTGCCTCAAAGAAGAGATTGCATGGTGGGTGCAGGCTTGCTCCCAGCATCCCTCTTCCCTCCCCTTCAAATTCTCCCCACAGGGTCAAACCCGAACAACAAACACCTCAGGGACTCCTGGGGGGGACTCTCTTCTAGAACCTCTGAACCCAGATGAAGTGGGATTTCAACTTTCAGGAACAGACACATCAATTGGAAGGGAATCATGGCAGTACTAAAGGGCCTTGATAGTCTTCAAGGAGATATGGACACCAGGTGTCCTGCTAATAAGGACAGGCAGTACTACGGTAATGTGGAACATAGACAGGAGGGGACACATTCTTACCCTCTGTACCTTCTAGCAATGCAAATCTGGGAAACAGCATATTCCATGGGGTTGCACCTCATAGTACAATACCTCCCAGGAGTTCAAAATGCTCTGGCAAACCATCTGAGCAGAAATCTGATGGACCCCCCCCAAGAGTGGCATCTGCATCTAGAGATTTTTCTGACTATAACCCAATTTTGGGGAGTTCCATAGGTGGACCCCTTTGCATCCAAGGAGAACACATATCTACAAAATGTCTGCACCAGGAACAGAGAGGAGACAGCCAGAAAAACAGATGCCTTCTCATTCCAGTGGACTCTACTTTTAATTTATGCATTTCCCCCATTCCACTTCTACCTCGTGTCTTTTTCAAAGTACGGTAAGAGGGCTCAAGAGCAATTCTGAAAACTCCAAATTGGCCCAAACAGCATTGGTCATCCCTCCTCCTCTAGCTCACTACCCATACTCCATGATTACTACCTCAGAGGGTAGGCCTCCTCACCCAGAACAAGGGAAATGTTGTCCATCCCAACCTGCAAACCCTTAGTCTTGCAACTTGGCTGATCTCACACCATCCAGCAGCGGTGCTGCTCTAAGTAAACAGATGCTAGACATCCTCAATGAATCTAGAAGAACTTGCAGTAGGAAATCTTACTCAACTAAGTAGAAAAGGTTCTCTGTTTGGTGCAAAGATCACCACCTAGGTCCCCAGTCAGTACATATTTCCAGCATCCTGGAATACCTGACTGGGCTGCTGAATCAGGGACTGTCACATTCATCCATTAAAATCCATGATTCTGCCATCTCTGCATATGTGCCTTCTCACCCGCCTCTCTTCTTCCACCCGCTCTAAGACAATTTCTTAGGGGAGTAATTCACATTAGACACCCCCCCCCAGGAGGAAACCTACTCCTCCATGGGACCTTAACTTTGTGCTGGAGAAATTGACCTTGCCTTCTTTTGAGCTAGTATCTTCTACTGGCTTAAAGTTTCTGACATGGAAAACAACACTGCTTCTGGCTATCACTTCAGCCAGGAGGGTTTCTGAGTTGCAGGCCCTCATGGCATTGAAACCTTTCCTTATCTTCCACAGGGATAGGGTCTCTCTGTCTCTGAACCAACCCCTCCTTTATGCCCAAGCTGGTCATTGACACCTCTCTGTAACAGGCCATCTATCTCCCTTCCTTCTGCATTATTTAGTTGTGCCCAGACAGCTATGCTTCTATCTGGACAAGACTAAAACTTTGAGGAAGACTGAACAGCTTTATTACTTTTGCCCCCTGGCTCAGAAGGCAAGCCAGCCTCTATGCAAACTATTTCCAAATGGATTTCCCATTGCATTTCCTTTTCTTACAGCTCTCATGGCAAAGTGCTTCCAGTAGGGATTAAGTCATACTCCACCAGGGCAAAAGCAACCTCTGCTGCCTTCATCACCAAGGGCATTTTAGAAGCTGCCACCTGGTCCTCAGTGCAAACTTTCCCCAAACACTACCACTTGACATCCTTCTCCAAGTCTAGAGCAGGCTTTGCCACTGCTGTTCTGCATATCATCCTCTTCTCCTTAGGCTCCTTCCTCCCTCCTTTCAGCTCTTGTAATCTTCCCAATAGTCAGGACTGCAGCAGTGAAACACGAAGAACATAGACCAGGTGTGTACACTTACCATATGTGTAGATGTTAGAGTTTATTCAGTGTTGCAGTCTTCTTTCCCTCCCTCCTGCCCCCCCTTAGCCTACTATGTAGGCTTCTTTCTGTCCCTTCTCAACTAAGCCAAGGGACGCCTCCTGGGCTTCCTTTCTCTATCAGGTTCTCCATTGGATACCTCCTGTCTTCTAAAGGCTCCTCCTAATTCAGTGCACAAAAATACTGGTATCATGATGCAGACTGGCTACCTTTATACCTGAACATACTGATGTTGGTCAGGGTGTCCACCAGCCTGGGAGCTGGAAAGAATTTTCTTTGGTAGGCCGGCTGAGGGCTTTCACAGCAGAAAATCCCAATAGTCTGGACTGTAACAGTGAATATACTCTAACAGCTACATTTATGGCAAGTGTACAGAACTGTACGTTTTCACTTTGGAACAAAAAGAAGAATGACAGTACTAATCAGAGACACAATTATGCATTTGGATATACGTGTACCAGTGATTTAGAGACTTGTTCTGAATTAAGTGAAGAACCTTTTAGTTTGTGAGCATTTAGGATCTGTAGTTCAGCTGCATCTTTAAAGCCTTTGCCACCATGAAGACAGTGTTTCAGAAATAACTTGTAATCCAGTGACTTCTTCGTAAGGTATCCTGCAGGTTATGCACTAAATATTAGTCGTATTGTAACTTTCATTCAGTACCTGCTGTTAATATTGGTATTCCATTTGCTCTTGATTCTCTGGAGAGAAATCTAAAAAGAAGAAACCAAATATACTTGGGCTATATCCATATCTGTGGTTTCCGTATCTTTATACGGAATGTGCCAAGAATCAAATTCTGTGGAGGCTCAAACTACTAAAACAAAAGTGTCTTGTTTAGTGACACCAGAAAATGAATGAACTAACAAAAGATACAAGGCTAGGAAAAAGAAGACAAAAGAGCTCCTGCTGTCAGATCAAAACTGGAGCAGAACTTCACACTTGAACTTAAAAATGGTTTTACAGCCAATGTAGCAAGCAATCGACAACCTTTCTGACCAGTTAACAAGTACAAATTCAACACTCAATGCCATTTGAAAGAAACTAGACAATTTTGATAATTGTGTATGTGTTAGTGAAGACAGAATCAACACGTTGGAAAAAACAATAGCAACATTAATAAGAACTTCTCAATTATTAATGAGAAGCTGTTTGGCCTTGAGGTTTGCAGTAGAAGGAAAAATTTATTGGTTTGGAGTGTACCAGAGGAGTTGAACATACAGACCTTAAAAAAAAAAAAAAAAAAAAAAAAAAAAAAAGAGTACATATTTTAGCTACTGTCCTGTGGAACTATAAACAAGCAGAAAACATGGTTATTGGAAGGGTGCCTTTAGCTTTGCATGAGTCCCACAACACTCCTAAACTAATATACATTAAATTTCTTAATTACCAGGCAGTGTGTTTACATTTTTTAAAACGGCTAAATCTGAGAAAAGTTGTGCATGGAAAGGAAGCAAATTTTCTGTATCACAAGACTTTCCACTTATGCTATAAAACATGTCCCTTACGTGCTTACCTAATTGAAAACATTATTAAGTTTCAAATGCTGTTCCTTGCTAAACTCACTTTTACATTCAGTGGCACAAAACATCAAGTTGCTTCACTAGAAGAAATGTGTCCTGTCTTCAGTTTTAATCCTGCATGAGTGGCTGGAATTCAACAGGAAAGAGTCAAAGAATTAGAAATAGCAGCCACGGGCAAATACCACAATGCGTGCAACGCCAAATTGTATTTGAAGCCTGTGCTGCAGATGGGATGATCTTGCTGGGAGGTTGCATGGCGACAGAAGTCATTTGTGTTACAGTGCTTGCTTAGCACTGTCCAGACACCAACATGCCTGCTTATTTAAATGGACTCTTAGTCATTTTGCATTTTGTTCTATTAATATGCACAACTTATTTTAACTTTTGGTTTGTTCAGTACTACAAACGTTTACCTCAAAAGTTAGATTTATTTGTATGCTTGAGCAAGTTTTACTTAGTGTTTGAACTATACAGCAGTTAATTAACAATATTTGCATGCATCTAAGAATATGGCAGCTGAATCTAATAAATTCTAAAAGCAGTCTGAGTGGAATCCAAACCTATTTGCTCTTTGAAACTTGTATTTTATGACTTAGTAGGAGCAATAATGTGTGGCACCTAATCTTGTTAGACTCTATGAAGCATGTGTTGTGCATCATCTCAGCCGACATCTCTTCATTCTGTTAGTGGCAGTTGAAGTGCATGTGGTGTGTGCCATCTAAGCCAATGTACAGTTGTACTATTTTTATCATCTGAATCTGCTGTTGTATATAATTTTTGCAACCCTAATCATGTTGCTGTTATACAAGCTCATAGGTGTATTGTAGGCTAACGACCACTAGGGCCTTAATGAGCCTAGCAGTTGTTGTTGTCTTTTTGCTTTTCCCGGTTAGGGGTCGCCACAGCGGAACTCCGGTCCGTTAATGATTGGCAGTAGATTTTCACGAACGCCGAGGTGCCAGCTCGACGTTCAACCTTCAACAAAGGCACGCCCATTTACGCATGTCTTTCGAACGCCCATCCAACCGTGGGGGGACATGCAGGCTCCACACAGAAGGCATTCCCCGCACTCCAGCTGAGAATTGAACGGGAGAACCTCTTGCTGTGAGGCAACAATGCTACCGCTACACCACTGCGGAAGTCCTTTTATGAGCCTAGCAGTATAACACAAATATATCCCACAAGTTATACATTTTAGACAGTTATATAGGGGGTAATTCTCTGTTATGACATGCTTTACTGACTGCCTGTGTTCATCAGAGACATGGGTTGCCAGATCAGGGGGTGAATTTTTGATTTCCTATCCAATTGTCCAAGTTACGCTTAAGTGGGGTTAGGGAGAGACTTTGTTTCACATGGATGGGTAGCCTGTTCCAGAGAAAGGGGATTCTCTGAGGTACTTATCTGTCACTTCAACATGTCCTATTTATATGTTGCAAGAAAAATTTAGGTCTTTAGAGCTAGTAGTTCTGATGCTGTTTGTTTTGAGGATGTGCAAAAGGTTCTACTTTGGTGTGGAACATGACTCTAGATTTGTTCCATTGGCCATTCCTTTGTGCCCAAGACTTTGAACTCCCATTTATCTTAACACCTTCTTAGAAACCCAATGTCTTAAGTGTTTGGCCCACTCCAAAATGGCAGATTTCACCTCCCTAGACGTACCTCCATCCAACAAGAAAAAACTCAAGGCCTAAGCTTGACAATTTGTCTGCCCAGCCTGATTCTGATGCACCTTCTGAGGTTACAGAACATGTGATACATCTGACTGTACCTCTGATGCCTAATCTCTGACCATGCTGAAGGCTGGTATGGAGTTGGAGGGTCATACGACTGAAGAGACTGCTTCTACTGAAAAGGGAGAACTGTGAGTCATCATTTCGTAGGAACCAGGAGGCATCCCGCTGAGTTTAGTCATGGGGAAAGATTCCTGGAACATTAATTGAGATGTATCAAGGGTCTGAGCCACCCTGCTTGGTTTAAGTGGATTTCACACCTAAGAAAAAGCAACACAAAACCAAATATGTCTCTTCACCCCCCTCCATTTAGAGAAAAAGAATGGATGGGCTTCTCTTAAGGTCTGCTCAAGACCATTTTGGCCCTGAAACCACATTCTTTGTCTGCTGACTCCACCCCCTCCAACTCCTCTGAAAATTTCTGTTAATTTATCTTCCTCTGAAGAAGATACCTCTATTTTCTGGCTTACCCCTTTCAAATCCACTCCCCTGATCAAGTCCCTTCAGGTGGAGGACTCAATCTCTTCTAACTCTCCTGTAGAAGAAGTATCTTTTTGAGAGACTATTTTAAACAAAATAAAACATTTTAAGTGGGAGTCTAAACAAATTTCAGAAGTCCAGAAAAGGTACTACAGTTTCTTGGAAGTGGGCAGTCCTCCCCTTTTCACCTATCCATCCTGTTCTGGAGGCCTTTGTGGATGTCTTCCCGTCTACCTGTACATCTTCTGATTTGCAACTTCCTGCTCCCAAATGGGCAGACAGGTTCTACAAAGTTCCAAATGAACTTAAATTCTTGTACAAGAACCATGTGGCAGACTCGCATGCACTCTCTCTCTTCTCAGACAAACATTCTAAGTTGCTGTCCAGTGCCAATGCCTTCCCTTCAGGTAATGACAATAGGGCCAAGGATAGGTGGGGAAAGAAGGTCTATGCTTCTTCTACTCTGGCTTTCAGGGCTATTAACTACCAGATCCAGATGACCACATAGTTGTCTATCCTCAGCACTTTAAACAAGGTAGTGGTGGATTCCTAGTGGTCAGAGCCCAAACAACAAATTATTTCTCTGGTTAATCAGGCAAATCAGGTCACCAGACACAGTATGAAATGTAGATATGATGCTGTGGAGGCCTCTTCCTGAGCAGTTGCTACTGGTACTGTCATCTGCAGGTGTGCATGGTTAACACAATCAGCCTATGCCAGAGGATTTCAAAGCCAAGCTCATTGATTCACCCTTGGACAAAAACGTTTTGTGTGGTCATCAGGCAGCCAATTTATTTAAAACCTTACAGGAACAAGGGAAAAAATGTATAAGACCATAGACAGAGTCTGCTTACGTCTGTATCAAGATAACTGAGGAAGTACCTTGCTAAGCCCACTTCTTTTGTTGGAAGGGAATCCAGACCACTTCAGAAACACAGGAAAGTACCCAGGAAGAAATTTCCAGAGTAAACTCAGAGGGTGACCCCAGATCTAAGTGACCTTCCTTCTTGGAGAAGTTGTGATGATTTCCAAGCCCCCTCCCCCCCCAACCCCTTGGTCCTGCTGTATCCTTCTCCAGAAGAAAAACTCTCTCCATTTCAAATTATGAAAAAAATACCCTGGGTCAGTGTGTGCTTTCTATCATAAAAAAGGGGTTATGCCATATCTTGGAAGGCACTCCTTCCCTTGAATGGTATCCCTCCTCCTCCTCCCCACACACAACTTCAGGTACTTTTAGCTATTCTGCTGGAACTACATGTCCAAGGCACAATAGAACCAGTGCCTGCCAAATTTGTAAGAAGGGGTTTTTACTCCAGACAGTTCCTCCTTCCAAGAAAAGGAAAATGGAGACCCACACTGGATCTCTCCTTGCTCAACACTGTCCTTAAAGTACCAATTTTCTAAATGCTCTTCTTACAGACCCTGATGCTTCTCAGTCTTCTACAGGCATACCTATGCTGGGATCTAAAGGATGGATGTCTAAATATTCCCATATATCCCTTCTGCAGGAAATTCCTCATGTTCTGACTCATCTCACTTTCAGTTTACTGCTTTGCCTTTTGGGCTTTCCACAGCCCCAAGAGTTTTCACAAAGTGTCTAGCAGCAGTGATAGCATTATGCTTAACAAAGGGAATTCAGATTTTCCCTTAGACAATCTGCTGATCCAGGCTACCTCGCCACAGATCTTATTGCAACATTTCCAGTTCACCGTGAACGTACGCTTGCAGCCAGGGTTTACCGACACCTACAACAATTCCTCTCTTCAACCCATCCAAGTTCTAGCATTCCTGGGCTGCAGATTGAACACAAGAAGATGCAGTTCCACCTGCTTCAAGAGAAAATGCAAAGCATTACAGTTTACGTTCACACCATCCGCTCCCTTGACACATGCTCAACAAGGGAACTTTCACGGGCCCTGAGTTTCATGGCAGGACCATCCCAATGCTCTCATTAGCCAGGTTGCATATGAGGAACATTTAGTGGTACCTGTAAACAGTATGGTACCAACACTCATTCTCTAGACACAGAGCTCCCTTCATACCTTGTCCCAAAAAGGAAGTCTTATGGTGGGTGTCCCAGGTGAATCTCAATCCAGGGCTTCCCTTCAAACAACAGACTCTGGCTCAGGTGATGTACACAAATGCCTCCCTTCACTCCCTGCTTGGCCCCCCCTAGCTGACCAGTCTCTCTGAGGTTTTCTGACCACTGACTTGGAGGTGGTCTGTGGATCTGCACTCCTACCACCTATATACCCTATGGTTGCGACCTGAGGTTGTATATATTGTACGTGCAATCCAAAGACCTTTAAGCTCTGGTACCCTGGGCAGTTGACTGTGGTGAAAACCCATCTCTTTTGAATACTACAGTAGTGATCAGTAGGATGCCCACTGTTATGGGAATTTCTTATACAACAGTACTTTCTTGGAGAAGTAAAACCTTAATTTGTTTCCTTACTTTAACCAGCTTTTGGTGGCTTCACTGAGTGACATCCTGATAGCAGGGTATGACTCAGTCATTTCTATAGTTGCAGGTCCTTGGGGGGGGGGGGTCTTCATAAACTGGGATGTCCTTTCTGAGTCCCACTCAGGGGATCACATTTACTGGGGCAAAATGGGGTACTCCTTAGGCAAGAATAACAAAAGTAAATACCAAGAATTCATGCCCCAGTATGGCTAGTATTTTCTGATTTGAGGGTACATTAAAGATTTAGTCTCAAGCCTTCCTTCATTCCCAATATCCACAACTCTTTTTCTGTCATCTTAAGATATGGATGCTACAGAGTCCACACTCATTCACACATTTTCTACTAATATCTAACCACTGTCAACAGGCTTTAAAGTGGTGGATAATCCAGAGAGATATGACTGTGGGTCTTCCATTCATGGTACAAAAAGCTTCACAAGTTCTGCTGATGGAGTCTTTACTACTGGAGCTCCTTCATGATTTAGGGGTAGTAGGTCTCCATAAGAGCAGTGCTTAGCACAGCTTGAAATATGGGCAGTTTTTTTTTTCTGACCAGAAAACTAGTGGAATGCACTCATCTCCCCCAAGAGTGTGTTTATCTGTCTAGCAGCTGTCTGTAGATAGGGACATTATATTTACAGTTGATCATGTGAACATGCTGGTGAAATCCCTGAACCACCACTTCAGTCATGTCCAGGGGATGAGATTTCAAAAATCTTTCTGATCTGGTTCTTCCAGCAGTACGCCACTGTAGAGATCAGCCTGATGTGCTGACTAAAATCAGTGTTGCAGATGTTCTTCATTCCACATTGCTGCAGTCCTAACCATTGGGTAGTCCGCTGTCCAGTCGGCCCGAATACCAAAGTATATGGCTGACGTCGGTCAAGGCGCATTAGACTGACGTCAGGACGTCAGGGTACTAATGCGCATGACCGACGTCATATCCTCAGTCTTTTTTGCCGCATGGTCCGATGCAGAAGCAGTTTTGCGAGTGCAGGTTGGCGTTCTGAAATATTTCCGAAGTCGGAGTTTCAGACCGAATCAAAGTTGGCTAAGTACCCCGTTGGGGAACATTTTGGTTTTTTCTTGCCTCAGTATTTAACCGGATGTCAGAAAAAGTGAATAACTGTATTTCTTGTGGGAAGCAGATACCTCATAGGGATTACCATACTTTGTGTATACCTTGTTTAGGGCCTGAGCACGACGTTGTTGGTTGCCGCTCTTGTGCTAGATTTAACAAACGCACTATTAAGAGAAGGTTAGACTGTGCCAGGTTAGTGTTTGGGAAGCGTTGTAATTACAAAATGCCGTCTGATGCTCCGCCCGCTTCGTCCAAAAAGCGCAAGGACAAAACGGCAAAGCCTAGGGGTGATGAACCGGCAGTCCCGGACGTCGGTTCTTTAGAAGGCTCAGTGGAGCCAGAGGTTTTGCCAGGAGTTTCTTTGGAGTCTCAGGCAGAGACTTTACTGTTACAGGATGTGCCCTCTCAAGAGGTAGGCCAGGCTGAGGGGGCTTCTCAGGTTACTGTTCTTTCCTCTCTTCCCAAGGTAGTTAGAGCCTCTCCTTCTGTTTCCAAAACTTCTTTGAGAGGTAGGCCAAGTTCAGCTTCAGTGGGGGCTTCTCCTAGCACTTCAGGTTCTGTGCCTAAGAAACATATGCTTAAAATGGCAGAAGATTTAATTACTATGATTAGAGGCTCTATGCCCCCTCCTGATAAGAGGCCTAGGGTGGAGCCTGAGTTTGAGAGTTTTGAACAGTGTTCAGAGGCTTCTGAGTCTTCTGCGGAAGAATTGCAGGAGTATCCTCCTTATTCTGATTCTGATGTGGATGATTCCACTCCTACAGCTTCTCCTCCTGAGGATTTCTCATTTTCAGAGACTCTGCATTCCATGAGGGAGCACTTTAAATGGGAAGGCCAAGATTACTCTGATTCCAGGAAAAGGCTTAGGAAATTCTTATTTTTACCCCAGCATAGGCCCTTAGCTATACCTCCTGTGTTGAATGTGGTGGAAGATGTTTTTGCAGAGGCTTCCCTGAACCCTGATTCTTTGCCTCCTGCCCCTGTTAAACCTGATAGGTACTATAGGGTGCCTGAAGCTCATAAGTATCTGTTTAAGAGTCCTAGGGCAGACCCGGAAACTGTTTCTCAGGGGCCTAAGGGTGTTAAGGCCTCTGTTGTTAAAAATCCTGTTCCCACTGATAAAGAGGCTAGGGCTTTGGATAGGTGGGGAAAGAAAGTGTATACTTCTTCCACTTTAGCCATGAGAGCGTTGAATTGTCAGTTTCACATGCTAAAATATCAAAATTATCTCCTTTCACAATTTTAATCTAAGGTGGATGCTTTGGCGGAAGGTATAGAGTGTAAAGAGTTGCTGGATTTAGTTCATGTGTCTGAACAAGTGGGTAAGCATTCTTTGCAATGTGGTTTTGATGCTGTGCAGGCCTCCTCGAGGGTGGCTGCCACTAGTTCTGTTCTTCGCAGGCATGCCTGGTTGAGGGATCAGAATTTAGCAGAGCATGTTAAGACTAGGATTTTGGATGCTCCTTTACAGTCTGATGTGTTATTTGGTTCGCCTGTGGAAGCAGTTTTAAAGAAAATGGAGGACAAAGCTAAGTCTATGCAAACTGTTAAAGATTTTTGCAGGTGCAGCCACCGAAGTTTAGTAGAAATTGGCCTACTAAGGGATGGACATATCCTGCTTATGATTCCCAGTCTAGGGGTAGGTCTAGACGTGGTAGAGGCAGAGCTCAAGGTTCTTTTAGGCCTAGAACAGGGGGTTCACCTGCTCAGACTTCTGGTGAGGGCAGGGGTCAGTCCTTTCGTAAACAGACCCAATGACCTGCTTTTTCAGCTGCCAGTAGATTCTCGTCTGGCAGCTCCTTTGGGAGGAAGACTGTCTCTTTTCAAAGAAAATTGGGATTTAATCACTCAAGACAGATGGGTGTTGGATATCATTCACCACGGTTACAGGTTTTATTTCCATACATTGCCTCCTTTCAAAGGCATGCCAGACGTTCCCCTCCACAAAGGAAAGAGGCTCACAAGCAAATTTCTCTGTTACTCCAAATAGGGGCCATTCAGCCAGTCCCTGTACCAGAAAGGGGCCTAGGATTTTATTCTCGCCTGTTCCTAGTTCCAAAGAAGGGGAACACGTGGAGACCAATTTTGGATTTATCTATCCTCAACACTTATCTGGACATTCCCAAGTTCAAGATGTTGACGTTACAACAGCTTTTACCTCTACTGGGCAAAGATCATTGGATGGTAACTTTAGATCTCAAGGAAGCTTACCTTCATGTGCCTATATGACTAAGTTGCAGGAAGTATCTGCGTTTTCGAGCTGGAAATTCTCATTATCAGTTCTCTGCATTGCCCTTTGGCTTATCTACTGCGCCCAGAGTATTCACAAAGGTTCTGGCTCCAGTGATAGCTTACTTCAGGTTAAAAGGAATTCAAATCTATCCTTACTTGGACGACTGCCTGATTCTGGCTCAAGAAAAGGAAGACCTTCTACAGCATCTGGAATATGTCATAGCAGTGCTAAGATGCCTAGGGTATTCTGTGAACGAAATAAAGTCCAGTCTAGTACCCTCTCAAGACATGTGCTTTCTGGGTGTGAGACTGAATACAGCAGCCCACATGGCCTTTTTAACCCCGGACAAACAACAGAATCTTTCCAGTTACTTCCATCAACTATCTCTTCAGTCCGGGCTGACTGCAAGGACAGTCCTTCAAGCCTTAGGGTTCATGGCATCTTGTATTCTGGTGCTTCCCAATGCCAAACTGCATATGAGGAAGCTACAATGGTATCTCAAAAATGTATGGACACAGCACTGCCAGGATTTGGACACTGTCATTCAAATAATACCTTGCATTCAAAAGGAATTTTTGTGGTGGGCTCAGGAATGTCACCTAAACAAGGGACTCTCTGTGACCCGGCCAGAGGCGAGTCAGATTCTAACGACAGATGCCTCAGACATTGCTTGGGGAGCTCATCTAAATGGAAAGTGGATACAAGACAAGTGGCCTGCCAGACTACAGCATCTACATATCAACATGAAGGAGATGTTAGCAGTCCAGTTTGCATTAATGGCTTTCAAGGAGTTACTTCTTCCAGGGCAGGTGTTGATTCTAACAGACAACACAACTGTCATGTGGTACATCAACAAACAAGGGGAACACATTCTTACCCATTGTGCAGGCAAGCAATGATTTTATGGGAGACTGCGCTCAGCTTGCAACTAACTCTTCAGGCAAGGTTTCTGCCGGGAGCACAGAACTCCTTAGCAGATGTGTTAAGCAGACAAATCATGGATCCCCACGAGTGGAAACTGGATCTTCATGTATTTCAAAAGTTGACAGTGTCCTGGGGAACTCCAGACATAGATCTGTTCGCTTCTCCACTAAACCACCAGCTGCCAAAGTTTTGCACAAAGAGGTTTCATCACACAGCTTGGAAAGTGGATGCTCTTTCTTTCAGTTGGAAAAATCTTCATGTGTATGCTTTCCACCTCTGCCTCTTCTTCCAAAGGTGCTTCTAAAGGTCAGACAAGACAAGCCAAGGATGATTTTAATAGCTCCAGATTGGCCTCGGCAGCACTGGTACCCATTATTGAGGAGTCTGGTAAAGAAGCCTCCATGGCCTTTACCCTTGATTCCGCACCTGTTGTCCCAGAGAGATGGTCACCTGCTCAATGTCAAGCTTCACTCTCTTCATCTAACAGCCTGGCATATTCTGTTTTGAAAGACAGCAGGTCTCAACTTCCTCAACAAGTTTTAAATGTGATTATGGAAGCCAGGAGACCTAGTACAAGGAAAGTGTACAGAAAAATGGAAGAGATTTTTATTTTGGAGTGCAGCAAACAATTTGGAGATTTCTGAGCCAAATTTGAGTGTGGCTCTTCAATATCTTACTGAGTTACTGGACAAAGGTTTGTCTTTCTCTTCCATTAAGATTCATGCTGCAGCAATTTCAGCTCACTATGATTGTGACCCACCATTGTTTTCGCATCCTTTGTTCAAGCAGTTTCTTAGAGGGGCAAAGAATATAAGACCCCCACGTAGAGCTCCTACTCCTGCTTGGGATCTCAATTTTGTGTTGGAAAAACTTACTCTACAACCTTTTGAGCCTGCGGCTACTACTGACTTGAAATACTTGTCATGGAAGACTGCTTTCTTGTTGGCTATTACTTCTGCAAGAAGGGTGTCTGAGTTGCAGGCCCTTATGGCAGTAGAGCCCTTTTTGATTTTCCATAAGGATAGGGTATCATTACGTACTAATCTTTCCTTTATGCCTAAGGTGGTTTCTAGTGTGGCTTTAAACCAAACTATTCATTTGCCTACTTTCTATGCAGATCCCCAAAATAAGGGGGAAAAGATTTTGCACACTTTAGATGTACATAGGCAGTTGCGTTATTATTTAAGCAGGACTAAGGATTTCAGGCAGTCTCAGCAATTGTTTGTTTCTTTTGCTTTGAGTTCTCAGGGCAAGCCTGTGTCGTAAGCAAACTATTTCTAAGTGGATTGGGTTTTGCATTTCATTTTGTTACTCCCATCATGGCAAGGAGATTCCAGCTGGGATTAGGCCTCATTCCACTAGGGCTACTGCCACTTCAACAGCATTTCTAAGGGGGGTGGCAACTAAGGATATTTTGGAGGCAGCTACTTGGAGTTCAGTGCATACTTTCTCTAAGCATTACCACCTTCCTCTCTACTCTAAATCTAGGGCTGGTTTTGCCACAGCTATTTTGCAAGGCATGTTGACAGCTCCTGCTTCCTTATGATTTGCCAGCCTCCCTTACCTCTGCTTTGGGATTCTACCCAATGGTTAGGACTGCAGCAATGTGGAATGAAGAACATAGTACAGTTTTGTACCTACCATAAATGTAGATGTTCGAGGATCCACATTGCTGCAGTCCAATTTACCCTCCCTCCTTCCCCTCTGTGTTTAGGGGTGGTGGTGTGGGTTAGGCTATATTCTTGTGCATTTGTATATATTGTATATATGTTTGGTGCAGGGTTTTTGTTGGTGTTTTGGTTTGGGCCTTGTCTTTTTAGGGTCTTCTGACATCTGGGGCAAGAAAAGACTGAGGATATGACGTCGGTCATGCGCATTAGTACCCTGACGTCCTGACGTCAGTCTAATGCGCCTTGACCGACGTCAGCCATATACTTTGGTATTCGGGCCGACTGGACAGCGGACTACCCAATGGTTAGGACTGCAGCAATGTGGATCCTCGAACATCTACATTTATGGTAGGTACAAAACTGTACTTTTTCCTGACATATGGGTTGTCACTGCTGACATCCAGCCGGGGTACCAAAGCTTTACTTTCCCTAGGACATACGTCTGACACACGACCTCCGATTGTAAGCATAGGGGTGTATAGATGGATGAATGAATGTGGATGCTCAGACTATCTTGCTGCCAGTTTAACACAGGTCGTGTATCCACTGGACTAATCTCCATTTGGTTATTGGTACTGTTGTTTCACTTGATAGGTTCCCAGTTGGGCACACATCTGAGACAACTTTCTCATTTTGTTTATGCTGTTTTGTTAAAAATTTTTTAGGTGTTAGCTAGGAGGATAAGTATGAATGCAGTAGGCAGACTCCATACAAGGACTTGCACACTAGGTGCCTTTTCTTTCTAGGCCTGGAACATGATCACAAATCCTGCTCCATTTGCCAAGTGTTCATTCTGAAAACCCTTAGGTCGAGACTTTACTCTGTCAACACCTTTCTTAGAGACTCAGCATCTTAAATGCCTGACCCAGTCCATGCTGGCAGAATCCACATCTTCAGATTTCTGTCTTTTGCCTGAGAAGAAGCTTAAGAGGCCCAGAACGCTGCACAGTCTGATGTACCTGATGAGGTTGGAGAACCTGAAGTATGCCAGATTACCTCTCAGTTGCCCACTAAAGAGACCCCATCAGTGGCTGGTATGGTTCATTAGGCCTTGCAGACTCTAGATACATCTGATGAGCTGCTTCTGAGAGCCCTTGTAGTGTCCCTCAAATATTGGTTAGAGAAGACATTCCAGGTACATTAATAGAAGCTAAGCAGGTTTCCGAACATCAGCGTCTCCTCCAGGTGGATGTCACACCAAAAGGAAAAAAACAAAAGACAGATGTGGCCTCTCCCCAAGCAAGAGAAAAGGAGTGGATAGATTTCTCCTAGAGATTGTTCAAAGGTATTATGGCTTTTAAATAACTCCCTTTGTGTCTCCATAACCACAAGCTACTCCTCAAAAAGCTTCTTTGTCATCTTCCTCTGAAGAACAAGATTATGATTCAGATTGCTCTCTCAACTGTTCTTCTCAACTTCACTGTCCTGGGCAAATCTCTTCGGATGAAGAGGACTCCCTATTTCCAGATTCCCCTGTTGAGGAGGCTTCCTTTGGGGCGACTATCCAGAAAATGATAACACTTTGAATGACAGTGCATTCATATCTCTGACGTACAGAATAGGTATTACAACCTCTTGGAAAGGGTACTCCTGCCTCTTCGTCAGTCCTTCCTGTTCTTGATGCTTTACAGGATGCCTCCAAGTTCACCTCTTTAGCTCCTGACTCTCAACCACCAACTCCATAAAAGACCAGGAAGGTTTTACAAGGTTCTTGATGACCTAAAATACTTGTGCAGGAATCCAATGGCAGACCCCTTTGAAGTATCTTGTGCTTCAGATAAATCCTCTAAGCTCTTACCCAGTACTAATGCCCTACCTACAGGCAAAGGCAATAGGGCTATGGCTAGATGGGGAATGAAAGCAGCTGTCTTGTATCCTTGTTTTTGGGGTAAATGTACCAGACTGAAATTACTAAATATTTGATTTCTGTCCTTTCTTCCTTGAACGAAGTTATGCTGGACACTCCAACTGCAGAATCAACGCAACAAATACAGAATCTTCTTTCCCAGGCCACTCAAGTAGCCAAACACATTAGGATGCTGTGAATGCTTCTAGGGCAGCAGCTACTGAGTTTGTTAGCAGATATGGATGGCTTCATAGCCAGCCTATTCCTGAGAATTTCAAATCAAAGCTTTTAGAATCCCCCTTGGACAAAGACCTTCTGTTTGGTCCCAGGCTGCCAGTCTGTTCAAAACTCTCTTAAGACCAAGATAAGACCATGAAAGACTGTAAGCAAATTGTACTCTTCTCACTTCCTAGATACCATAGAAAGTACCCATCTAAATTTATATCCTTCCTCAGAAGGGACCCTTGGGCAACTTAGAAACCAAGAAAACCCCTTAGAAAATGGTACAGTGGTAAACATCATAGAGAACTTCCCATCTGGGAGGCCTTCCTTTGGAAATATTTGTGACTACCTTTACAGCACCCCTTCCCCTGCCCTCAGCCCCTTAACTCCACTCTGCAAAAGACTGCCACTCTCCCTGGCATAGTGGGAAGCAATTACCACAGGCAAAAGGGTCCTGTCCCTCATTAAGGATGGTCATGCCATGTCCTGGGAAAATATTCCTCCTCTGAAATGCATGCCATGCCGTCCTCACAACCGACCGTCTCTGCTTGCCCCCATTTTTCAGGACCTCCTGAATCAGAGCATCAAGGAACAAGTCCCACAAGACTTCATAGGAAAAGGATTCTACTCCAGAATTTTTCTGGTGCCAAGGAAAGGAGGACAGTGGAGACCCAACCCAGACCTTTCTCGTCTAAACACTTTTTTGAAAGTATCAACTTTCAAAATGCTCTTTCTTCCCACTCACCTGCCCTTCATTTTCCTCCAGGCCTTTTGAATGTCCCTAGATCTGAAAGATGCCTACTTGCACATAACTAGTCATCCTTTTTGCAGGAAATTCCTCAGGTTTTTCTCTGGCTCCTCTCATTTTTAATTTATTGCTCTGTCTATTGGTCTTTCCACAGCACCAAGGGTGTTCACAAAGTGACTTGCTACAGTCGTGGCATTCTGCCTCACCCATGGAATTCATATTTTCCTCTACATGGACAACCTGTTGCTCCAAGCACTGTCTTTGGGAGTCCTCCTTTCAGCATCAGCATTTCATTCTCCAACTCCTCTCAGGTCTGGGTTTCACAGTAAAATTCTAAAAAAATTCCACATAATTCCTGCAGAGGACCTAATCTACCTGGGTTGCAGACTGGACACAATGAAAATGTATGCCATCCTTCCTCAAGTGAAAGTTCACAGTCTGTCCAACTTTTTCCTACATCTCTCCTCTGCAACACGCTGTACAGCAAGGGAGATGTTAAGAAAAGAACTTTGGATTTCATGGCAGCCACTATTCCTATGCTTCCCCTGCCTATACTTCACATGAAGAATATCCATTGGTATCTGAAGTCTGAGTGGTCCACACACAATCACACCCTGGACACCCTGATTCCCCTCCTCCCTTGCCTGAAAAAGGAGCTACTTTTCTGGAGGGAACAGGTCATTCGTACCCAGGACTTCCCTTCACACCACCACGTCCTCTTCAAGAAGTTCACACAAACATTTATGACAAGGTGTTGGGGGAGGCACAGACAGGATGACACTGAGTGCAGGGCAGATGGCAACCACAGTTCCCGAAGTAACATATTAGTGTGAAGGAAATGAGGGCTCTTCTGAAAGCCCTGCATACCTTCTCACACTTCACTCCTAGTCTACTCCAACAACACCACACTAGTGGGTCTTGATGGAGAGATGATAAAATCAGCAAAAGGAGGGAAGTATTGCTAGAACGGAATTCATCCTCAAGTCTTGCGGAGTAGCTTCACGAGGTGGACCCTGTTTTTCACAAGACGAAGCTGATATATAGACTGTATTTTATATAGCGTATATCATGGACAGAAGTAGGTTAAAAAATAGAGAAGATAGCTGGCCTCACAAGTCCCAGAATAAAAGTGCCCAATCCTGGTAGGCGCACTGGTAAAAATGACAGTGTAGAATCCTCATGACATGGAAATATTCCTACACTGAGGCTAAGCCAGGCCCAGGGGGAGGATAGCACCCCTGCTGAAGGAAGTAACAGTCCACAAAAATCACGAAAACTGGTAGGCCAAAAAAAGAGCCATGCAGATGATAGCCTGGACTATTGAGGATAAGAAAAGAACTATGTATTACTGTTATGCAAGAAACCCTGGATTTGCAGAGAAAAGATTGAGAGAAATTAAAGGAAAGAAATACTCCCACAAAAAAAAAACTCAGAAGCTTCAATTACAAATTTCTGTTCATTAATACAACAGATCCATGAAAAACACCATATAGACCAAGAAAACTTGTGCCATTTGGAAAAAGAAGCAACTGAGTAAGTGTGAAAATTGAAAGAACAAAATGTAGACACATTTGAAGGGCATAAAAAAGAAATATGGACATGGGAAAGAAAGCGAGATCTGATTTGGTAAAATATTTATGCAAAGGAGAAAGCCAAATTAATTAGCTCAAAAAAGGCAGCCTCAAAGATATTCAAAGAGAAATATAGGCCAAGGCATCGAGATGTTGAAAATTTAACAATAAAAATAAGATCACAAAGAGGGGATGTAGAACAGAAAATTAGTCAAGTAGAAGTTAAAAAATGGAAGCTGAAGTTATGGAATACTTGTGAAGTCTAACACAGGTCATATTCACAGCATGACAGAAAAATCGGTCCCCAAAGAAAGGAGAAACAAGAGGAGCAGGAGATATCTTAAGAAGAAATATGGACATGGGAAAGAAAAAGAGATTTAATATGGTGCAATATTTATGCAAAGGAGAAAGCAAAACTAATCAGTGCAAAAAGAGCAGCACCGAAGATACTTGAAGAGAAATTCAGGCAAAGACATCCAGATATGGAAAATTTTACAATACAAAAAAATAAGAAAGCAAAGAGGAAAAGTAGAAAAAGATGATTAGTAATGGAGAAGTTAAATAAATAGAAACTGAGGTTTTGGATTACCTGCAAAGTGAATAATTTAGTGTAGAAAATTTAACTTTGATAAGAACACAACAGGATAGAGCAATGGACAGCCAAATTAAGGCAAGGCCAGTAGAGCAGGAAGCATTTAATCAGTTGGCATATGAAGGTACTTTGGAGCCCCCCTTAGGAAACCTGCACAAAGGTTCAGTTGGAGCTATACAGCAAGGGAAAGATCAGAAAACTGTGGCAACTCTGACACAGTCAGTGTCATGGAGTGATAGGCCAGTGAGTTTCCATATGAAAGAGCAATGGATGGCACAGGGTGAAGCGTGCCACAGGAAGAATCTCCGTAACTTTCTATAGAATGCCTGCAGGAAATGGTGAACAAAGAATGTGCCCTCAGTTTAGAAGAAAATGATCTAAGAGAAGAGTTGCTTGATTTAATAGAGATGGATAGACATATTGAGATCAATGAAAGAAATAGACTTCAGAAGGTCAATAAAACCCAAAAAGTTAGAAGTTTGATAAAACAAATGAACATAGTAATTAGGATTGTCCATAGAGATTCATGCAATATAACAGAAGTAAATAGGATACGTTACTGTGCAGCCAGATTAATAACAGGTAAAGTCCTACCACAAGAGCACAGGGTAGTAGGAGAAAGGACGGGGAAAAAGCGAATGCCATCATGGAAGTACTGAATAGAGAAAACTATAAAGCAATTAAGACAAGAAGCATCACTGTTCGAGTATAGAAGAGGGAACAGATCAACAAAAGTACTCAAAGATGTGATAAAAGCAATGTGCACTATTACAGAGGATCAGAATTTATTATGCACTATGGCAAAAAAAAAAATAAAAATATCAGCATAGGCAGAAAAACTGAGAAGTTGCACAGATAAATATAAAGGAAAAGTACAAAACAAGCAATTTATTGATGACCCCAAAAAGTTTAAAGAGAATTGGGAAACAAGGTAAAAGGAATTGAAAGACCCAAACAAAGAAGAAATAGATACATTTTGGAGAAATATTTATAAAGATCCTGTGGAACACAACACAGATGCTAAATGAACCGAAGAAGTAAAAGCAAGAATGAGAAGTTCAAATGTACAAGATATGAAATGGGATGAAGTAATGGCCAGGGAGATTGAAACAAAGTTAAGAAAAGCCTCTATTGGAAAACCCCAGGCCCAGATGCAGTGCATAACCTCTGGCCAACAGTATTAGCATCTTTGCATGAAGATTTATCCATGTGTAAGAGCTATTTATAGGCTTACCCCGAACAGGCACCAGCCTGGCTAACAACAGGAAAACAATGCATCTACTTAAGAGAACCTGCAAGCTACCCTAAAAACTATAGGCCAATAACTTGCCTTCCGACAACGTATAAACTATACATGGGAATTGATGCAGACAGAGTTTATAGTAATTTAGAAGAAAACTCAGTTATGGCAGTAGAACAAAATGGTAATAAAAGACAGTAATATGGAACAAATAATCATTTTTTTTTTGTTGAAGTCATAGTGGAGAACTGTAAAAAGGGGAGGAATCTATGTATGGCATGGAATAGATTACAAAAAAGTGTTTGAAAGTATCCCACATTCATGGATAAGAGTGTTGAAAAATGAGTAAGATACACCCTACACTGATAAACTACACCACAGTTGCCATGAAATAGTGGCAAACTACTTTGCAGTTAAGCCATGATAAAAAGGACAAATTATTATTCCAGGGATGAAAATCAAAGGGGGATATTCCAGGGTGACTCTGTCACCACTGCTCTTTTGCCTTGCCCTTAACCCATTAAGCTGTTTACCTAACAGATTAGGTCATGGCTATAATTTGGCTCCCAGAAAGAACAAAGTATAAAGACTTCTCATCTTCTCTGTCAATGATTTAAAACTGTATAGCTCATCAGATGCAAGTAGTCAAACCTTTTTCAGATGTTATAAGAGAATGTCATTTGGGCTTGATAAATGTGCTAAAGCAACTTTTAAAGCAGAAAAGCTGCAGCACCAAGAAAACATCAGTTTGGGACAAGAATGTGATCTAAAAGAACTTGAGCAACAGGGAGTGTATAAATATTTGGGAATTGATGAACAATAAGTCAGCAGTAAAACATGAAGAAATGCAAATGAAACTCAGTAAGGAAAATATTGGAAGACTGAAATTAATCTGAAAATAGCGTTGATATCTAGGAACCAAGTTCAAGCTATAAACCAATTTGCTCTTTCTATCCTAACTTACAGTTTTGGAGTGATTGACTGGCCCCAAAAGTTGTTGGATAGATTAGACGGGAAAAGAAGGATGCTTAATGTTCACCCATTGATTTATAAAAAGCAGCGCACATCAAGATTACATAGTCCCCATTCTGAAGGAGGTCTGGGCCTCCTTAAAATTGATTACATGTATACATCTGCAGTCGTGGGACTTCATACATATCTGCTGACCTCACAAGACCAAAACATAGTGAAAGTTTTGAAACATGATGAGAATAAATCTAAGATGACTTCCCTTCTTAGTCTAGCAGAAGCATATCTGCAAAAAGCAGGAATGGAAATCGAACCAGAAGTGGATTGAAATTGGGCAACAACTGAATGTGCCAAATAACAAAAGAAAAAATATAAGGTGAGGGATCAGATGAGAAGGATCTCTTTGGCCCTCTTCAAAAGGAACCTTGACAGTTGGATGGAAGATAGGAAATTCACCCCGGGGATCACGTCAGTCGTCCTGCTAGATAGGGGTCCAGGGAAGTAAATATTGTGGGAAGAAGTAGCCAGGGAATTGTTATGGCTAGGCTTGTATAGGTCCTAGGACCGATAGCCTAGTATCAACCTATGAAGGCAAGAAATGTGGAACTTGAATAAATATAGTTGCAAGTTTAAAAAAAAAAAAAAAAAAACTCCTGGAACAACCTCATATTGATCATGATCCAAAGCAAGACTAGTTAGGGAGAGGCGAATTCAAACCAAAAGATGAAAGGTTAATATTGGTGGCCGAAGATAGTGGACTACACACACGTTGGTTTACAAAGTTCATTGAACATGTGGGAGAAACAGACCAATGTAGGTTTTATAAAACAGAATTGGCAATAGTTGCACTCCTTGTTGCTGGTTGTGACATACAAATGGCAGAAGGGACTGTATACTAAAAGGCATAATAATGTGGCAACACTGTAGCACTGGGGATTTTGCAAACATTATAATGGAGAAGCTGAAAAACACTGGAAATTGGAGCCACAAAGCATCATGGAAAATGATGAACTCTATCACATGGGATCAACCATTACCAACTGTTCAAAAGATAGATGCGAAAAAAAAAAACAGATATATAGTGGTCCATGAAGTAGCATTGATCATTGAAGTTACTGCACCCAGTGACTGCAGTGTCTTGCTTACAGACTGTTATGGTCATAAAATCAGAATTTGCAGGCAGAAACAAGAGCAGTGTGAAAGAAAGATACCCAGACAGTTCCAATAGTAGGAGCGGCAGGTCTTATAAAAGAGTATACAATCATATTTAGATAAGTTACCGATGCATGCAACTCCATACTAATTGCAGAAGGAGTCATTACTGAGCACATTGCAGGTGCTGTGAAGAGCACTTCTGACTGTCATCAGAGATTGAAACAATACTAATTTCATGAATGTTAATCATACTTTGACTATGGTATTAGAAACCCAAAAGATTTGTAGAAATTAAAAAGGGAAAAAACATAAATAGGAAGGCACCAGGTCTTGCAAACTGTGCAGGTTAGCACAGGAGGCATGGAACTTAGACACCCAGATGGACATCACCGTTACAGCCACATACATTCCTTTACAGGAGAATGTGCTTTCAGACTTCCTTAGCCTTTCTTTGTAGAACCTCCACTAATGGATATTAAACAGGCAGGTTTTCCAGGGAATCACCCTTCAGTGGGGCACTGCTCAGACACCCATGTGCATCACCAGTCAACCATCAGCTCTCCCAATTCTGCACCCGGGAACCTTGTCTTGCAGCCTGGAGAAGTGCTTTCTCCTTCCAGTGGACAGAGGAGTTCCTCTGACTTTCCTTCACTACCTTTTCTTCCAGAAATTCTTCTGAAATCACAAAAGGAAACACCAAAGCTCCTTTTACTGGCCCCCTTTCGACTGAGGCAGCATTGGTTTCCCTTCCAATTTTGCCTGACAAAGGGAAATTGCAGAAAAATACCTATACAGTTGGACCCGATCACACAACATAACGGATTTTTTCTCCACTCAAGTCCTCCCTCATTCAGCTTGACAATGTGGATGATAATAGTTGTCTTTGAGGGATTAAAATCCTTTCTGAGAAGGTTGTAAGTACTGCAGTAAGCCGGGAGACCCATCACTAGAAAATCTTACAAATCTAAATAGAAAAGGTTTTCTTTGTGTCACAGACATAGTCAGACCCACTCTTAATCACAGGTCCCTGTTGTACTGCAGTACAATTGCAAACCACTTCATTCAGGCTTGGCTTACTCTTCCGTAAAAGCTCACCTGTCAGCCTTATAATTGCCTGCCTCTTAATTCTCCACATATAGTTACAGCGGACATCAAGCTTTTGTTCGGGAGAGTTCTGCATCTTAAACCATCAGCATCAGCTGCTGCTTTAAAATTCTGCCCTTTGAAATCTGTCCTACTCTTGGCTCTCACTTGTGCTAGAAGAGTTTCTAAAATGTCCTTCCATATCACCGTTGCAGTATTCTTTACAACAGACATCCCCTGCCAAGGGTAGCTTGATGTCCAGCCAGTATAGCAAAGCCTTTAGGTTGTAATAGGTACGCTGTATGCCACATGTATGTTTCCCACGCATGACGTAGGACATAAAGGTGATGTACAAATGTACCATCCTCAGAACTTCTTTTTCATCATATTGAATCTTTGGTCTGAATGCTTGTTTGTCTGCTGGTTACCAGGCCTCTTTTTACATAAGTATCCTGTTGTTTTTTCCTTTCTTATCTCGTTTTATTTTATGGTTTTGTTTCGTGTCATCCAGAAAGGGGAAATGCAAGTGTGGGAGACATTCCCCCATAAGGATTGTCACAAGCGGTGTACCATATGTCAGGTGTCTGTTCTAAAAATCTTACATAGTTCTCTCTCTTTTTTAGCAGTTGACTTAGAAAACCAATGATTTAAATTGTTGGCCAAAGAAACTATTGAGGAATCTTCCTGGCCCGAGGGTCAGCCGCCCACGAAGAAGACTACCAAAAAAAGATTGGTCTGATTCTTCAGCTGTACCACCTCTGCCGGATGCCCCTCTCAAACGTAGTGAAAGCCTGGAGGACCTCCCAGCTTTTCAGTTGGATTTGGGTGATGTGACTGCTTCGTAAGCCGGCATGAATCCTTCGTGTCGCACATCCATGGTGGCCTTGCAGAGGTCCTCTTCGGATGTTCAGGGGGAACCACTGCTGATTATTTCTGTAGGGTCTAGGGGTGTTCCTCAAATCTTGGTTATTGAAGAGATTTCTACTACCCTTATAGAGTGTTGTCAGGGGTCAGAGCCAACTAAGATCTTTGGTGCTTTAGTCCCCTTGAAAAAGAAGCAGAAAACTAAGCGCCTTTTTGCTGTTCCCAAAGAGCCTCAAAATGAATGGTAAATTTTCACACAAGGTCTGATTAATGCCCTTATGGCTCTGAAGCCTCATCAGGGGGTCTCTGTTCCTGCTCCCCCTCAGTCTTCTGCCCCTCTTAAGAGGCCTAGGGAGTAGGGACATCTGATGAGATATGGATGCTGATAAAGAATCCTTGAGTTATTCTTCACAGATGCCCTCTCCCTTGGATTATGGCTCTGAGGAGGAGGAGTCTATTAGTCCTAATTCTCCTTTTGAGGAGATTTCTTTTGGTAATGCAATCTCCCTTATGATGGAGTTTGTGGGATTATGCTCAGGTCTCTGATGTTCAGAAGATGTACTGTGACCTTCTTCAAATGGAGTGTCCTAGATCATTTGCTGTTCCTCTTGTTCTTGCTGCCTTGTGGGATGCTTTTTCCATAGCTTCTCAGGCCCCTGACTCCCTCTCCCCTGCTCCTAAAAATCTGATGGGTTTTATAAGGTGCCTAAAAATTTTCAGATTCCTTTGAGTGCCCTTCTGCTGACCCTTCTGCTGTCTTCTGCTACCTTGGCTTTTAGAGCTGAAAACTACCAGACCCATATGACCAGGTATGTTTTAGCTCTTCTCTCTCTCTCAGGCCGGTCAGGTTATTTCAGATCATCCTGACTCAGCTGTTCCTTTACTAGGGACATCCTCTTAAGTTGTTCGCCATTCTCTTAAATGCAGCTGATGCCTTGTTTAGAGCTGCTGCTTTTGGTTCTGTGTTGAGGAGGTATTCCTGGCTTCAACTCCAACCTTTGCCTGATGATATTAAGGCTAAATTGATGGATGCTTTTCTCTACGTAACAAACATCTTTTTGGTGCTGCCACTGTTGAGCTGTTTGTCCCTTCAGGAAAAGGGTAAGGCTTTACAGGATTTAAAACAATTTTATTTCACCTGTTATCAACTTTCAAAGGAATGACCCTAATCTTCCTTTCTCTGTAGACATTCTCATCCTCCCCCAAAGGTAAGAAGGGTTGTAGAGGGGCTCCCCCTGCTAAGTCTACTCAAACTCCTTCAGCTCACAAGACTCATTTTCCAGACAAGCCAGGTGTTGTCTTACTGTCCTTGCCCCTCTCTTCTCAGTCACATTCCTCTCTCTCTTCGTCGTTCCATGTCCCTTCCAAATTGGTTAAAGATCAAACAGGATTATTGGGTTGTAGCCATAGTTCACCAAGGGTATTGTATGGCTTGGAAATCTCTTCCTTCCTTTTTCGGCATTCCTCAGCCTCCTTAGGAACAGCTGTCTTTTTTCCCAGAGGTGCTTCAAGACCTGTTGTCTCCGGGAAAACTTCAAGAAGTTCCAGTTCCTCAAAGGGAGAAAGGATTTTACTCCAGAATGTTTTTGGTCCCCAGGAAAGAAGGCACTTGGAGACTCTTTCTGGACCCCTCTCAGCTAAATATGTTTTTTTAAAGGTTCCTTCCTTTCAGATGCTATCCCTTCAAACCTTATTTCCTCTTCTTCCTCAGGCTTTTCTAGTTTCCCTGGATCTGAAAGATGCCTGTCTCCATATCCCAATTCATTCCCTTTTCAGGACGGTTTTACGTTTCCCTGTTGCTTCCTTGAATTTTCAGTTCTCTGCTTTGCCCTTTGGTCTCTCTACTGCTCCAAGGGTCTTTGCCAAATGCCTTGCTCCTGTAATTGCTTTTTGTAGATTGGAGGGAATACAAATCTTTCCTTACCTGGATAATCTTCTCATCCAGGCCTGTTCTCCAAAAATCATACTTCAACATCTTCACTTTGCTGGTTTTCTTCTGCAAAGCCTAGGGATTACTGTGAATTTCCAAAACTCTTTCCTGAATCTTTCTCAGGATCATGTTTTCTTAGGGTGCAAGCTCCAGACTGTTCCAATGCTGGCATCTCTTTCCTGAATCTTTCTCAGGATCATGTTTTCTTAGGATGCAAGCTCCAGACTGTTCCAATGCTGGCATCTCTGCCTCCTCCCAAGGTTTAAACTCTGATTACATTCATTCAGTCCCTTCTTCCTCTGAACTCCATTTCAGCCAGAGAGTTTCTAAGGGCTGAGGGGTGCATGGCTTCCACCATTCCTACGCTTCGTCTGGCTAAGTTTCATATGTGAAAGCGCCACTGATTCCTAAAGTAGTTTGGTTTCAACATTTTCATCCTTTGGATTTTCCAATTCCCCTTCTTCCCCATCTCAAGATGGAACTTTAGTGAGGGATTCATCAGTTGTCCATCAACCCAGTGCTTCATAGGAACTCTTTGTAGATGCCTCAGATGTGAGATGTGGGGCCTACTTCATTCCTCTGAAAGTGCAGGGCCTTTTGTCTCTTCAACAAAAAAAATAAATAAATAAAAGGTCATGTTAATGTCAAAGAGATGAGAGCCCTTCTCCTGGCTCTTAAGGATTTTCATTCTCTTTTTCTTCCAGGACTCCTCAAAATTTTCACAAACAGTACCACAGTGATGTGGTATATCAACAAGCAAAGGGGGGGGCGAGATCTTATCTCCTGTGCAGACTGGCTTTTCAGGTTTGAGATCTAGCTGTCCAGTGTCAGGTGACCCTTCAGGCAGTTTACACTCCTTCAGATCACAACTTTATGGCAGATTCCCTGAGCAGGTCCATAACACATTCTCATTAGTGAATGCTTCATAGAGATGTGTTTCTGGACATTGTCTAGCAGTGGGATACTCCTCAAGTCGATCTTTTTGCCTCCCTTCTGAACAGACAACTTCCTGTCTTTTGCACCAGAGTCCCATGTCCTTTGGCTTGGAAGGTGGACGCCCTCACATTTTTTTTGGAAGTGGATGCTTCTGTATGCCTTCCCTGTTCAAGATAGTACAGGATGCTCCCAGAATATTGTTGGTGACTCCCTTTTGGCCCAAACAGCATTGGTTCCCTCTTCTGCATTTAACCAAGGGCAAACTTCACAAGTTATTTCAAGGGGTGGACCTACTCACACAAGACAAGGGGTCTCTCTTCCATAACCACTTGTCCACTCTTCAACTGACGTTGTGGGTGATAGGGTTTTGATTCCTTTTAGGCACCTTTTTTCTGAGGACATGCTTTGGGTCCTGCAGGAGGGCAGGAAACCCACTACCAAAAAATCTTATTTATCCAAATGGAAGCGATTTTCTGTCTGGTATCTTTCTCGTAACCTGGTTCCACTTACTGTGGAAATTTGTTTGGTTCTCTCTTATTTGTGTGAATTGTTCAGTGCTGGGTTGACATAGCTAATATGTGGTCTTTAACTGAATACTATTTCTTCTTGTCTCTTGTTGACTCCCCCTTTGGCTTCTAGATTCAAGGTCAAACAATTTCTTAAAGGCGTCCCTTCATATTAGGCCTTCTGGAAAGCCTATTCCTCCTTCCTGGGACGTAAATTTTGTTATTGAAAAACTGACTCAGGCTTCTTCTGAGCATCTTTACAGCATTGTTCTTGGAAGACTGTTTTTCTTTTCGCCCTTACCTCAGCCAGACGAGTATCTGAGCCGCAAGTCATTCTGGCTGTTCTTCTTTTTTGGGGTTTTCATAAGGGCAGGGTTTCTGTTTGTACTAGTCCTTCTTTTATGCCCAAGGTGGAAAATGAGCTGTCTCCTAATCAGTCTATTCATTTACCCACTCTTTTCCTTCTCCATAATCTGCTAGTGAGAAGATTCTTCATACCTTGGATTTGCATAGACAACTCAGATACTATTTGGATAAAACTAAGGCTATTCATAAATCTGAGCAGTTTATTTCCTTTCATCCTAGGTCTTAGGTTTGGCTGTTTTCAAGCAAACCATTTCTTCATGGATGTCTAAAGCCATTTCTTTTTGTTATTCCTTTCGTGGGAAAAGCCTTCTTACTTCTGTTAAGGTTCATTCTACCAGAGCTGTGGCTTCTTCTGGTGCTTTTTTCAGGGGCTTTGATACAAGTTCTATTCCCGAGGCTGCTACTTGGACTTCTGACATACCTTTACCAAGCACTATAGGTTGGATGTTGTTTCTAGGGATAGAGATGGTTTTGCCAAGGCTATCCTTCATTGTTTCTAGAGGGCTGTACTGGCCCTTTATCCTCCTCCCAACTTTCTCCCTGACCTTTTGTACTCTCCTTGTTGTAAAGAGTACTGCAACAGTTATACAGAAAGACATAGTACAGTTGTGTGAAATCTTAGCATAGCAGTAAATGTCCTTCTCTCCACTGTTGCAGTATTCTCTCCGTTCTTACTTCCCCTGTTCCTCTTGTCCTCCTGGATGTACCCATTACCTCTTAGTATCCTTAGACTGTCATTCCTCCTGAGACACTTTATTTCTGAGGAGGGTACATCACCTTTATGCCATGCATGGGGAGCATATGTGTGACATGTAGTATACCTGTTAAAACTTAAAGGCTTTGGTATACTGGCTGGATGTCGGGCTACCCTTGGCAGGGGATCGCTATTGTAAAGAATACTGCAGTGGTGAAGAGAAGGACCTCTACTCTTATGGTAAGATTTTACACAACTATAATTTACAAGCTGTTATGGCCATTCCATCTTTTCTTATTTTCCACAAGGACAGGCTGACTCTCTGGGCTAATCCATCATTTATGCCTAAGTTAGAGAATAAGTTATCGCTCAATCAGGCTATTCACATGCCCACGTTCTTTACCAATCCCCAAAATAAGGGGGGGGGGTAAAGAGTCTTGCATTCTCTGGGTAGTCACAGGCAACTGAGATGTCTAGACAAAAATTCTTCAGGAAGCTTGACCAGCTGTTTATCTTTTTATGAGCCTTATGTTGATCAGCCAGTCTCCAAACAAGCTATTGCAACTTGGTTCTCTAAGGCTATCTCTTTCTGCTATTTGCACTATGGTAAGTACTTGCCTTCCTGCTCCAGAGTTCATTCCACTAGGGTAGTGGCTTTCTCAGGAGCTTTTCTCAAGGGAGTAGATGCCAGATCTATATCGGAAGCTGCTACTTGGTCTTTTGGACATACCTTCACCAAACACTACAAAATTGATGCCTTCTCCAGACCCAGGGCTGCCTTTGCTAGGTCTGTCCTGTCTAGACTGCTATACAGCTCAGCTTTTGAGTAGCCAACCACCCTTCTCTCTACCTCCTTCAGCTGTGGAAATCACATATATGTCTAAAATACTGCAACTGTGATTTCAGTCAGGACCTAATACAGTTGTGTATGAACCATAACAGTAGATGTTCTGCTGATCACTGCTGTAGTATTTCCTCCCACCCTCCTTCCCCGGCTTACTTCAACCTTCTTTTTCTTCTCCCCCTCTTCTATAGCCTCTGCTCTGCTACATAGAAACTGGGGAATTTACTTACCTATTGGAACTACAACACTCCTAGCTGACTGGTCTCCCTCCCTCAGTAGTATTCAGGCCGCATACTTGTACAGTTGTCTGTATACCCCTATGTTTATGAGCTGAGTCATGCATTGGACATATGACCTCATGATGGTAAAGCTGTGGTACCCTGGCCAGACATCAGCAGTGATAACCCATGTGTCAGGAATACTGCAACAGTGGTCAGTAGGACATCTGTTTTTATGGTAAGTTGTTACAGAATTATACTTTTGCCATTCAGAAGAATGTGGTCTTCCCTTTTGCCCTGCTGACCAGAAAAGGAATTGATGGGTGTTACAGTTTTTCTTCTGTGGCAGGGAATTCTCACATTCTGTTATTTTTTGCAACTAATCCCAAAGAAGAACAATCAAGAGGAGAAGGTAAACACTTGCCTTGCACCACACTCATCACGTAGTCCCTCAAAACCTACACCACCAAAACACACACACAGAAGCACAAAACACACACCTACATTTGCGGAGGCTCTCAGTACAAATCTACCCAAACAACAGAGACCTCCAAAGCAGAAATGCAAGCAACCTCCACCCCCCAACACAACCCAAATGACACATAGCCCAAATACTCAGTGTGCCACTCAACTACAGCCCATAAGGCATAACGTACCCAACACTCTAGTCATAGGTGACTCTATAGTCAGGCACACTGATGTTCCACTCACCAGCTAAACAAGGAAAAAGTTACTGTCAGCTGCCTGTCAGGTGCCAGGATCCGCCACATAATGCACGCACTCGGGTCACTCCACAACAAGTACAAATATGACTCTGTCATTGTCCATGTTGGTGTGAATAACCTGAGATGTACCTCTCTGGACTACATGAAAAGAGACATGGAGGAACTCTCCGATCTTGTAGCCCAGACCGATATGACCTAGCCCTGAGTAGCATCCTGTTATCACACAGAATGACACCACAGTACAAGGACAAAATGATTGACTTTAACAATTGGCTAACCTTCTGGTGTCATTCTAAGAGAATCCAGTATCTGTCTGCCTGGGATGACATGATCGACAGACCACACTGCTTTGCCAGAGATGGCCTGCACCTGTCGCCCTTGGGATTCCGGATACTGGCAAAGGCTCTTGCCACCCCTATAGCGCCTTTTTTAGGCAAGGTTCAAATGACAAATTCACCACTGTAACAGGTACAAGCAAGCAAAATCTGAGGGTAATGCTACTCAATGCTAGAAGTCTAAACCTCAAAATGCACTCCTCAAAATGGAGAACATCGACATCTGTGCAGTGACAGAGACCTGGTTCAAAGCTCCAGATAGCACCCCTGCATTACCAGGCTATAATTCATACCACACCTTTCGGCCACCAAACCCAGACCGAAACACTAAAGGTGGAGGCGTGTCCATATTCATTAAGGATATCCACACCTCCAAGCTAGTTGCTCAGCATAATGCATCCGAGATTATCCAAGTTCAACTAACTCTGGGCAAAACCGCAATCCAGATTGTAGCTTGCTACAGACCCCCCCACCATGCCCCAGGATTCCCACTACTCTCTTCTTGATGCACAGGAAAATATTAAGGTACAACCCAACACTCTAATAATGGGTGATTTCAACTACCCTACCATTAACTGGGAAAATTACTCATGTACCAACTCTTTTGCTCAACGTTTTCTGGAAATCATCAATTCCAACGCATTAGATCAACTTAGCCACACCCCCACCAGGGGCAGCAATATCCTAGACCTGGTCATCACCAACATGGGTGACCGGTGTTCCACACCAGAGGTCAGCTCCTCGTTGGTCAGATCCGACCACAAGCTAATCACCCTAGACATCCACATCCCGCTCCCACCCCCCATTAGGAAAACAACCGTAAAAAATTTCTCCAAAGCCAACTTCATGCTTCTTAAGACACAGAAGTGGCAAACTTCAAGACACCCATGCAGATGGACAATAGAGGTACGACTGCTGAATCCTACACAAATGCACTTTATAAGCACTTACACGAGTGCATGGATCGTGCTATCCCTAACAGAACCAAGATGCTATCCTCCAAAAAAAGGAAGCCAATCTGGTGGTCTTTTGCCATAAACAAACTTTACTAACAAGTAAAATATGGTCACAGTGGCAGATCAGTAGCACAAACCAGCCAGAACTTAATAGAAAACTATTTATTGAAGCGCTTTTCGTTTGCTAAAATAAGCAAACTTCTTCAGAAACTTCAGGTTTCTGAAGAAGTTTGCTTATTATAGCAAACGAAAAGCGCTTCAATAAATAGTTTTCTATTAAGTTCTGGCTGGTTTGTGCTATTGACGTACCGCTGTGACCATATTTTACTTGTTAGTGGTTTTCAGTAATTTCAATAAACAAACTCTACAACAGAAGAAAGAAACTGTTGCAAATAAGAGTAAAATCCCACGATTGGAGGAACTCTCTGGTCAGCCTCAGTAAGAAGCCGAGATCCCTCATAAAGTCCTCCAAAGCTAGTTATGAAAACAAAATTGCCACTGATTCTAAAGACAACCACAAAGCATTCTATAGCTATGTCAAAAATCTCAATGGCTACACTCAGATCTGCTCTGAGTTGCAGTACAATGACACTTAATATACAGAACCAACTGATGCTGCCAACATCCTGGCAGATAGGTTCAGTGCTAACTTTATCCCCCTCTCACCCCCTAAAGAGCCCATCTTTATACCGGAAGAATGCAAATTACCTGTAATCACGGCTGCACAGGTAAAAACCTCACTCTCCAAAGCCAAGAACACAGCATCCATGGGACCTGACAACATCCCAGGCTGCCTTCTACATGAACTACAGAATGAACTGGCACCCCACCTCAGGCTTTGTGCCCATTGAATGGCACACCTCGACAGTTATCCCACTCCACAAGGGGGGGGGCACAACAGACCCCGGGAACTACCGCCCCATTAGCCTAACGAGCCTCGTCTGCAAGGCCATGGAATGTATCATCATGGAACTCATAAACAGAGACATTGGAGATCTCCAAACTCTGGACCCCACACAGTTTGGGTTTGTAAAGGGCAGATATGTCTCCTAAACCTGATGGACTTCTTTAAAGTAGTCACCAAAGCCATAGATGAGGGTAAGGTGGTTCACACAGCCAATCTAGATCTCGCCAAGGCGTTCAACACCATCCCCCCGCTCTGGAATTATAGATAAACTCACTAAACTAGGTATATATCCCTATGTCACAAGATGGGTTGGCAACTGGCTTACTGACAGAACCCACACCGTGAAAGTAGCAAACTCCAAATCAGACTTCAGACCAGTGACAAGTGGAGTACCACAGGGTTCAATCCTGGGTCCTCTCCTGTTTGGTATCTACTTCTCTGAAGTACAGGCTAACACAGAAGGTATTTGGCTAACTTAATTCGCAGATGACTGCAAACTAGGAGCCATAATCGAAACTCCTAAAGATGTGGACATCTTACAGATGCCTGGTGTCAGACATGATCTCAAGCTCAATGCCAAAAAGTGCATTGTCATCCCCTTTGGTAAAAACTCTGTACCCATCAACTACCACATAGGCGGTAGTCTACTTAACACTGAAAGTGTGATAAGAGACCTTGGGACACAGGTGGACAGTAGTCTCCTTTGATAATCACATCACCGCAGTAGTCAGGAAATCCTTCTACGTGGCACTCCTCATCACAAAAGGTTTCTCATCCAGAAAAAGAGGTCATTGTTCCCCTCTACTCATCACTCATTTAGACCCATTATAGAGTACAACGCCCCTTTTGGTATGTACCTCACAAGACATCTACAACAACTGAGGAACACCAGTATAGCAACAACGTAATGTCACAAAATAGAAAGTCTGGTACTGGAAATGCAAAGCACAATAACTCCTCGGCTCGGACAAAGAGCACAAGTTTATTGCCAAACACAACGCACAAAAAATCCACCAACACTAACGGTTAAGCGCTTTTAGTCAGATGAAAGCGCTTAACCGTTAGTGTTGGTGGATTTTTTGTGCGTTGTGTTTGGCAATAAACTTGTGTTCTTTGTCCAAGCCGAGGAGTTATTGTGCTTTGCATTTCCAGTACCAGACCATCTACAACAACTGGAAAGGCCGCAAAAATACCTCACAAAGAGGATTACTGGCCTCAAACAGATGCCTTACTTAGACCGTCTAAAAAAAACTCCAGCTTTACTCCATTGCATATCGTCTACTCAGAGGCGATCTCTGCCTAACATACAAAGCTATGTCAAATCCAGAGCTGTTGGACATGCTCTGCTTAAGGAAATCCCAATCCCTCCGAGCTACATGCTCTAGGGACCTAAACCTTGTCACCATAATAAACAGAACATGCTGGAGGGATAGATTCCTGTCCCAGAGACTTCCCATACTCTGGAACAGACTACCTATCTATGTCAAACAGAGCTCCTCATTAACACTCTTCAAGAAAAATCTTGATGATTGGATGGGTAATAGGAAATTCACCCCGGGGATCACTTCTGTGGTTCTGCTTGACAGGGGCACAGGAAAATAATTTTCTTGGGTGGCGAAAGCCAGGGTACCTTTTTGGCTAGGCTTGTGTAGGCCCTAGGGCCAATAGCCTAGTACCTACCTAGGAACCTATAAGAATGACCAAGACTTATCACCATTATCTATTCATGGTAACTGAGAAGGAAGTGATTTCAGGCTGTTACACCCCTGGAAGTGCACAAAGCTTTCCTAGTTGATACCAAGTCTGCCTCATTTGGGGGTTACAGCCAGCCCTGCTGCAGGGCCCCTTACTCATTTGGGATGATTTGGATGGAATCTTCAATTTGACTGAAGCTGCCAGGATGCTTTCCATTCATCAGTTGTATTCTTCAATCACATGGTGGATGATCCTGACCTGTCTCAGACATTTTTATAACACGTCTCAATTTTCCCCTAAATTCTGGTTTAAGTGTTACCATCTAAAAATATCATCTAAAGATTACTTAGAAACTTCAGCTTTCATGAAGTAATACATGAGAGCTGGACTTCAGCAGGGTTGCTTGTGTTGACTGGGATAATTTCTTGTAAAAGCAGTTACATACAACTGAGAAAGGGAGAAGAGAATAAAAATGAAATGCCCGGCACAGGATTTGAATTAAAACTTCTGAAGTAGGTAAGGGAGTCCATTAAAAAATATGATTCTGAGAAATGCTAAGGCAGCTTTATTTTGTGTGGTAGCCAAGCCTGTAGGTTATGTGTAGGATCCAGCAAAGACACTGTGAGAGATTTAAGAAAGGACTGTATCATAAGTTAATTAATAAAGTCTTGGTGTTGATTTGAGGTAACAGTTTTAGAAAGGTGAGTACAGTAGGACAAGATGCATGTTGGGTGAGATGAAGTTGATCACCAAGAAGGAAGTAATATTTCACAGTGTGTCTTCGGAAACTGCAGAAAAGCTTTCCACACCAGATGACATGATCAGAAGACTTTGAGAGAATCCATGAATGAGTGATGCAGGCAGCTGCAGATTGATTTATTTGGAAACGGAGAACATTGGTGTTGTTTAACTGCAGATTATGGCACATAAGGTAGGCAGAAATAACTAGGTAGTCACCTTGTAGGTCTTTATCCAGTGTCAGTCTTTGCCTCTGAAGTGATTCTGTATGAGAATTTAGGTCTTGTCTTAAGTGGCCAAGTCTATGCTAGTATTTCTAATACCAACTTCTGTGGTATGTGGGAAGTAATGATTTCTCCAAAAGAATTTAGCCTGACACCATCTCAACACAGGCTACTAAATACTGTGTTGTGTTTCCATAAGCGCCTCCCTAGCTGCAGTAGTAGTATTTTTTTTAATTCTAGTTGCAACGCAGTCATCTGCAATGGAAAGGGAAATGCGCTCATGTTTTTGTGCCTAGTCTCCTGAAGGCATTCTACCTGATGCTGATAACTAGCTACAGTACTTTAACTGTAAATGCTTTATTGTTATTTTATAAATGACTACTCCCTAACTGTAATGTGTTTGTTTAAATTAAGCTGCATTGTTCACCAAGGAAAAACGTTCATGTCTCTGTGCCTGCAAAGTCTCATATTAGCTGTCTTGCTTGATTGTTAAGGTAAAATGTTCATGTAGTTGTGCCTAGTTTAAGAAGAAATTCCACCTGTTATTGATTTGAACCAGCTACAGTGCTTTGGTCTTAATTTGTTGATAAACCTACATCTTTCCTGTTATTCACATTGTGTTCTTTTTAACAATCTTTCCCTTTATTTTTGTTTTCTCCAACTGTACAAACTACTTTTCCTAATTTTTTCTACTACTGGTCGTGCCCTGCTGGACATACAGACCAACAAATGTTCACCTACCATACTCTGTTTGTCCTATGCCCTCCTGGGAAACCAAAGTATTACCTGAACTAAACTCCAAGATAACTAAAGAAAGTATGTCAAATGAGGTTCGGTCTCCCTCCACATGTATATGATATTGTTGACTAACTTGCTAGGTCTCTACTGTAAACACACCAGATTAGCCAGCAGCCATACCCCCCTCTGCTTTGCTTTCTTCTACTGTGAACCCCCCCCCCCTACCCACGTTATCCTAGCCTTTTTGTAGCTATAATTCTTCAAGCTTTCCTTTCTGATTTTCTTATTACTTCCAGCCTTCTCCTGTGGTCTCCACTCTGTGCAATGTCAGGTTTTAACCATTAGATGGCAGTCTGTACCTGTCTCTAATGCATTCTCACTGTTTTCCACTTATAGAATTAATACCCTTAGTTTTTCACTCTCGTCTTCTTCACTCATATCCTAGTCTGCATTCTTCCTGAAGCCTCTCAACTTGCTTTACAAGCATCTACAAAACCCTTCCTCTACCACCCCTGCTTACCTTCCTCTATACTTACTTTCAGCTATACAAATTGTTTTTTTCACCATCCTGCTGTGTTTGTCCTTCAGGTGTCCCCCACTCCGTTCGCCCTGTGGGCTCTCCGCTCCCCTACCATACCCCCAATTCCCACCCACCCCTAGTACACTTACTCTTATTCTAACCCTATAATTACTCCCCTTCCCCTAAGCCAGTCCTATCTCTACACCTCCCCCTCCCTGCATCCATCAATTAACTAATCCCTCCCCATCTGTATCCTCTACCTTCATGTACTCTCAGCTGTACTCCTCTCTCTTTCACTTAAACACACTATTATTCATCTAGCTACTTCCTCCAGACTTAACCTGCTACAATCAAGAAGGACTCCTCCACTTCCACAAACTTTGCTCATCTCCTCTATAAGCATTCTTCTCCTAATAACTGTCTTCAATGCCACCTCCTATTCCTCCTACAAACTACCCCCTCCTCATCGCCCCTACCTCTACTACTCTCCCCCATCCCCACCTCATTTCTTCCCACTTTCACAACATATCCCCCTCTCTAGTTCAACCTAACCCACTTCACTACTTTAAACTAAAACTTCTAGCCCACTCAATAAAGCATTATACACCCAAAGTGAAACTGTACTTCCCACAAACTACAAGTTGCAAACCAAAGGTCCTGCTCCCTTGTTCCTCTAATTGACTTGTCCTAGCAGGAGATATTCATCCCCAACCCTGGACCTAAGACTAGTAACAATCACTCTCCCTCTATCTGTCCAAATAGTACCAACCATTAATACCTCAAGCTAATTACCATCAACACCCAGAGTGTTAAAAACAAAATAGCTCTCACACATGCTTGGCTAAATCATACCTTACCAGATATAGTAGCAGTCTCAGAGACATGGCTACAATCCCACATTACTGACTTGGATTCTACCCCCTGGCTTTCAAGCACTCAGATGTGATTGCCAAAACAAAAAAGGAGGGGGAGTAGCTTTAATCTATGCTAGCCTTCTGAACCTCTGTCCTTACCAGAACCCCATTCCCCAGTTCAAAGCTGAGCTAGTTATAGGAATTCTCAAAATAAATAACTATAAAAGCATTTGTGTTATGGCCATCTATATCCCCACCGGAAATAATACTACCACTCTACAAAACATTCTTTTATGGGCCTCAACTAACATCAAGCTTGAGACATACATATTGGGGATGTGAACATTGACTGGAACAGAATCAATAACAACAATCCCTCCCCATCTATCAATCTATGTAATTTTACTCAACTAACAAATGTCATTACCAGACCTAATAGAAACAACCCCCCAGGGTCCACTCTGGACTCGATCTTAGTCTCCCACCGTAATAAGATCTCACACCCTTGTATATTGCCAGATACATTGAGTGACCATCTCCCAGCCTTCATTCACCGAGCTACCCATTCCTCCCCTCACCAACAGCAATATACCCACACTCGTAATCTTACAAACTTTAGCCCTTATATATTCTCCGAAACCCTTAAACTAACAAATTGGGACAACCTAAAAACTCTTCACTAGATAAAGCCTTAGACTTCTTCAATACAGCCTTCCTACATATCCTAAACACCCAAGCCCCACCTAGAACAAAACAAATGAAACCCAACTCTGTCCTGTGGCTAACAAAAGACACCAAATCACTTATGCTACAAAGAGACAAGACCTGGAAACCTTGAAACAAAAATAAACACCCTGCTACCCTTCTTAAATATAAGTAACTCCGCAACCTAAACAAAAAGCATGTTACAAAAGATAAAAAATCTTATTACACTAAACTTCAGTCTACCCACTCCAAAAATCCCAGACATTTCTGGAACTCAATCAACTCTTTTTTGCACCCAGGTACCAAAACCAATCCCTGTCCTGACAACAGTAAAACTGACACAGAAATTGCCACTCTTTTTAACTCCTTCTTTACCAACGCTATAGCTGAACTTAAGACCTTCCCCAACCACACCCCCCAACTCAACCCCAATTCCCCTTCCTCTCCTCAACCCTCCACTCCCAATCCTCCCCCCAATTTTGATCTACAACTCATTTCAACCTCCTACAGCAAAAAGCTTCTTTCTAAACTTAAGCCATGGTCCAGCGCCCCTGACAATATTCCCTCACTCTTTCTAAAGATTGCTGCAGATGGTATCATCATCCCCATCAGCATTCTCATCAATAGGTCCATTCGGGAATCTTATGTCCCCAAATTCTGGCATGCTGCCTTTATCCTGCCCCTCCATAAAGGAGGCAAAAATAATAGCATCTCTAACTTCCGCCCAATAGCCATTCTTTCCCCAATCTCAAAAATCCTCGAAAAATGTGTCCACCACAGACTCATGCCCTTCCTCATCAGTAATCAACTCCTCACCCCTACCTAACATTGTTTCCGCCCTGGCCATAGTACAATAACTGCTCTCCTCTCTTTTTTAGACATAGTAAACCATGCTCGTGACTCTGGAGAAATTGTTTCCACTGCCCTCCTAGATCTATCCAAGGCATTTGACACTGTATCTCATACCCACCTTCTGAATCACCTTTCTAACCTCCGTCTCTCTCAAAACATCCTTACCTGGTTCGATAGTTGTGTCTCTGACAAGATCCCAGGCTGTGAAATGGCAAACTGGCACCTCAACCTTCCTACCTACCCCAACCGGGGTTCCCTAGGGGTCCATACTCTGACCAATGCTCTGTAATGTATTCATCAATGACTTTCATGCTGCCATTCCTAACACTAAAATAGTGCAATATGCAGATGATTCCCCTTTAGTCTGCTCTGCTCTTAGTCTTTCGGAGCTCCAGACAAAAACCCAATTGGCCTTTACAACTACTGAGAACTGTATGCTTCAAAACCATCTCTCCCTTAATGCCAGTAAATCCAAAAACATTCTCTTCTCTCCCTCAAAAACCCTCCCCTTTGACAAGCAGTCCTTCAATATCATCACCCATACCAACTCCACTATAGAAGTAGTCCGTTTTGCTAAACTTCTTGGGGTTACTGGTGATGAACACCTGAAATTCGATACACATGTCCAACTAAATATTAAAAAACCCATCAGAAGCTTGGTATGTTATACAGAAAAGCTCACTTTCTCTCTCCGTCTGTAAGGCAAACTCTCACCTCTACCTACTTACTACCATCTCTGTTGTACGGTGCTCCTCTTCTAACCAACCTTTCTACTACCATCTTCTCAAAACTAGAAATCTGTTAAAACAAAATCACTAACTTCGCTACTAAATGTAAACACTCCTCCCACCATTGCACCTCTCTCCACATGCTAAAGCAGCTAGAGCTTCCTAACCACCTTAACTACCTCCAACTTACTACAGCCCACAAACTAATCTTTAAACCTACTGCATGCCCTGCTCTAATTAAGATCTTAACATTCTGCACTCCGCACAGACCCCTAAGATCTTCCCAGCAAAATCTACTTTCTGTATGTAAACCAAAACGTCCCCCTGGCCAGTTTCTCCTGTCCCATTCATTAGCCAAAAAATGGAACTCTCTCCCACCCCGGCTAAGAATTACTACAAACTTTGAACACTTCAAATCCCAGCTCCATTCCTACCTCTCCCAAAATTGGAATTGTAATTGCATTCTTCCTACCCAAATCCTCCTAATGTCACTTGTACATGTACTTTCCTCTTACCCCTAAAACCTGTTGCTTTTTCTACACCTGCACCGCTTGAATCTAACGTAAAATAAGTTTTAAGCCTTGAATGCATATTATGTAAATATTGTACATAGCTTTCTATCCCTACTCTCTCTCTCTATTCTTCTCTCTCCTACCTACATATAAGCCCGGTACTAAGAGATTATACTAACTAGCTTAGAAGTGTATACACCTGTGTACTACTAAACAGCCTCCTTCTCCACTGCCCAGCCGATTCTCGATGATTCCAGTAGAACCTTTCTCCAAACAACCTTCCCTTCTTTCTCTGTCGCTCAACTTCCCCTCTCTGCTCTCTCCAGAATCTTATATGCACACATGCCAAACTTGGAACTTTTCACCTCTGTTTTTCTCCCCTATTCTACAAAACATAAGCTTACTACTAACCTGAAAGTTTCAGTCTTTTCAACTACTTACAGAAGTCTTTATAATTTGATAGTTCTCCATCTTTTCCTGATTATCCTGCCACTTTTGTTTCATCCATGCTCTGTAAATAGCTTTCTAATCAACAATGTATGAATTCTGTGAACTACATGCAAATGACTCTCTATCTATGTATGTATGTATGTTATGAACTGTGCTCACGTTGTCTAACTATGTATGTATGCTATGAATGGTGCTCAAGTTTTTATTACTAAAATACTTTTTCCTGATTATCCTGCCACTTCTGTTTTATCCCTGCACTGTAAATAGCTTTCTAATCAGCAATGTATGGATGCTACGATCTACATGCAAATGGCTCTCATATGTATGTATGTTATGAACTGTGCTCTAGTTGTCTAACTTTGTACGTATGTTATAAACTGTGCCCAAGTTTTTCTTGTGTATTCCTCTCTTTTGAACATTTTCAATTTGCTAGAGCTCTATATATAATTTTAAATTTGTTTTCTAAAATGTATAACTCCATGCATAATTGTATAGTGTAAAATTCTATGCTAGTTTTAATTGCATGTAACATGGAGCTTTTCTCCCCGGGCCTCCACTGAAAATGGGCCCCTTGGGCCCAGTGGTCCTCCCCAGTTATCAAACTGGAAATAAATAAATAAATAATAAATAATCCCCAGTTCCTTTGGAAAGCCAAGGAGCCAAGCCACTAGAGACACTGTTCACTGTTAATGCTTGTAGTCATGGAAGCTTAAGGTAATAAAGTATGTGATTATATTAATCTAGATCAACAGATGTTATGAGGAAAAAACTGTCCACTGGAAAGTTACTGGTATGTTATGACTTGTATCCTGCTGCCTTGTATGGTATCATTGTTACAACATGACATGCTTCTCCTGGACTTTTCTATGACACCTAGTTAGAAGAGAAATTAGTGAGTGTTGAACTGCAGTAGAACCCAGTTGTTCTAGGGATAAATTATAGCAGCTCGGTGGAAAATGTGTATAGTAGGGCATACATACAATCTGTGCTTTTCCATCCATTAAAACTGAGGTGCACATAGGTGGTGTGGGTGTAGAAATCAGTTATGTTTTAAATTTCTTTGCATGCACATATTCATTTTCCCAAGGTTCTGGTATCTGAGATTTACTTTCATTGCAGATTGAATTTCCACGGGCTGCATATTAATATAAGGTTCTTTCTTCTGTGCATTTGATTGCTTTGGGCTGAATTAACAATCAAGACTGCCTTTTCTCTGCTTGTTCTCCCAAATATCCATTCATATGCGGTTTGCCCTTAAAACTTACAACCATCTTATTTTAAATTTTTTTGTGTGTTTAGGTTCTGGCGTCCATCCTTCCCACAGCAAACCCCCTGCAGTCGGAGAGGAGACAGCTCGGGGTATTGCAGTGGAAAAATTTGATTTTGTCAAGAAATGGGGCATCAACACATACAAGGTAAGGACACTAGTGTAGATTAATCTTTATTAACTGTTTGCCATTTTAACCCTATTTAAGCATCTAACCAAAAATGAGGTGGGCAGTTAAGCCTAACTTCTTTGCATGAAGTTAACATTGATACTTACTGAACAAGGTGTTTACTTTGAAAATTTATTCATTAAAAACTTTGTCAAGCACAGAGTAAGGACTGTACTTAACTCTATTATCATTTGAGTAGAGTCCCATGTCTCTTAATTCATTGCTGTTGCTAATTGCTAATGTATTGTCAGAAGTGGAACTCCTGTGAAGAGAGAGTGAGCGAGTTTGGGGAACTGTGTCCTTTGTGTCTGTCTTCTAATAATGTAGCATTGATTTCCTTTTGTGATGATAGTATTGCTTTTGTGCAACAGGTGGAGGAGACCCTGGAGAGATGGAGATATCCTCTAGAGAGAAGAGGAATGAAGGTCAGCAAGACTAAGACAGAATATATGTGTGTGAATGAGAGGAAGGATAGAGGAATGGTGAGGATGCAAGGAGTAGAGATGGTAAGTTGGATGAGTTTATATACTTGGGATCAGTAGTTCAGAATAATGGTGGGTGTGGAAGAGAGGTGAAGAAGAGAGTACAGGCAGGATGGAGTGGGTGGAGAAGAGTGTCAGGAGTGATTTGTGACAGATGAGTACCAGTAAGAGTGAAAGGGAAGGTCTACAAGAGGGTAGTGAGACCAGCTATGTTATATGGGTTGGAAACAGTGGCACTGACAAAAAGGCAGGAGTTTGAGCTGGATGTGGCAGAGTTAGATATGTTAAGATTTGCACTGGGTGTGACGAGGGTGGACAGGATTAGGAATAAGTATATTAGAGGATCAGCCCAGGTTGGAACGTTTGGAGACGAAACCAGAGAGGCAAGATTACATTGGTTTGGACATGTGCTGATGAGGGATGCTGAGTATATTGGGAAAAACATGCTAAGGATGAAGCTACCAGGTAACAGGAAAAGAGGAGGGCCTAAGATAAGGTTTATGGATGTGGTGAGAGAGGACATGCAGGTGGTTGCTGTGACAGAGCACGATGCAGAAGACAAGAAGAAATGGAAACAGATGATCCGCTGTGGCGACCCCTAACAGGAACAGCCGAAAGAAGATGAGTATTGCTTTTGTGCAGAAGTTGGCAGTAGTGGTTTCCAGAACATTAAAAAAACTGCTACATAGGTTAGGAAATCCATAAATCAGGGGTTATATTTGCCTTGCCCAAGCCAAAAATTTGATTGGATGGGACTGAGCATGCAGAGGTCATTATTCTGGTTGGTATTGGGGCTCCAGTGCCTCTGCTAGCAACTCTCAGCAGGACAAAGATCACAAAGATTACGGAGTTTTTCATTCAACACAGTGACCTAGCTGAGGTTGTCTGTCCTACTGAGATCCCTGTCCTGCTGAGAGTAACTAGCACAGGCATTGGAGCCCCAATACCAACCAGAATTACGACTGCTGCATACTACTGTTTCATCAGTCCTATCTGGTCAACTTTTGGGAAAATATGCCATTTTTTAACATATCTAGCAGTTCCTTGAGCAAAGCAGCTGGCAGCCAAGGCTATGCAAGACTAGTTAAATATTCCTACCTAAAGGATTTCCCTGTTTTTTAATTCAGAACCTTTAAAAAAGGGAACAGCAAGGACAAAAGAAAGTGAATTGCTTTTATGGAAACAATTAAGTAACAACTGCATTTATGGAAATCACAGAGTAACAAGTCTTACCAGTTACTGTTGTCAGCAAGTTACATTGTCTTACCGAGTAATGTGCCTAATGTTTGATAGGTTGTGTTTCAATATACCTTGCTGAAGTAAAGCACATTAATGTTAAGTGACTTTGTTGGAGTTATGTTTATGGATTACTTCTTTTAATCCAAGAAAATAAAGCCATTCACAACTTAGCCATTTATACACTTTATATACATAGGCTTTAGTCCCCTTCTAGGAACTTAATTTGCAAGGTGAAAACTTGGATATATGTAAATACTCAACACCGTCTATTCAGTAAGATGTGTGATTTACTAGTTATTTTCTTGTAATGAATCAGGAGTTAAATTACGAAAGTAAAACTAGAACTTCAGTTCGGGTTTGTAAAAGGCAGATCATGTCTCCTAAACCTGATAGACTTCTTTGAAGCAGTCACCAAAGCCATAGGTGAGGGTAAGGTGGTTCACACAGCCTATCTAGATCTCGCCAAGGTGTTCGACACCATCCCCCACTCTGGAATTATAGATAAACTCCCCAAACTAGGTATAAATCCCTATGTCACAAGATGGGTTGCCAACTGGCTCACTGACAGAACCCACACTAAGTAGCAGACTCCAAATCCAGCTTCAGACCAGTGACAAGTAGAGTACCACAGGGTTCAGTCGTGGGTCCTCTCCTGTTTGGTATCTACTTCTCTGAAGTACAGGCCAACACAGAAGGTCTTTGGCGAACGAAGTTCGCAGATGACTGCAAACTAGGAGCCATAATCAAAACTCCAAAAGATGTGGACATCCTACAAAAGGGCCTCGCTGAGACAGATGCCTAGTATCAAAGCCATGGCCTCAAGCTCAATGCCAAAAAGTGCATTGTCATCCATTTTAGTAAAAACTCTGTACCCATGAACTACCACATAGGCGGTAGTCTACTTAACACCGAAAGTGTGATGAGACCTTGGGGCACAGGTGGACAGTAGTCTCTCCTTTGATAATCACATCGCCACAGTAGTCAGGAAATCCTTCTACTTGGCACACCTGATGACAAAAGGTTTTGCATTCAGGAAAAAAGAGGTCATTGTTCCCCACTACTCGTCACTCATTGGACCCATTATATAGAGTACAATGCCCCTTTTGGTATGTATCTCACAAGACCTCTACAACAACTGGAAAGGCCACAGAAATACCTCACAAAGAGGATTACTGGCCTCAAACAGATGCCCTACGCAGACTGTAAAAAAAAAACTGCAGCTTTACTCCGTCGCATATCGCCTACTCAGAGACAATCTCTGCCTAACACACAAAGCTATGTCAAACCCAGAGCTTTTAGACATGCTCCACTTAAAGAAATCCCAATCCCTACAAGCTACACGCTCTAGGGACCTAAATCTCTTGTCACCACAATAAACAGAATATGCTGGAGGGATAGATTCCTGTCCCAGAGACTTCCCATATTCTGGAACAAACTACCTATCTATATCAAACAAAGCTCCTCATTAGCACTCTTCAAGAAAAATCTTGATTGGATGGAAGATAGGAAATTCACTCCGTGGATCACTTCTGTGGCTCTGCTCGACAGTGGCACAGGAAAATAATTTTCTTTAGTGGCGAAAGCCAGGGTACCTTTTGGCTAGGCTTATATAGGCACTAGGGCCTATAGCCTAGTACCTACCTATGAACTTTTACAATAAGCAAATCCTGTGATATGTTTTATATAGTGAAATAAAAACAAATTAGTCTAGTATACAAGAAACTGATTTCTAGAAGCAATTAATTGCTAGAATGTAGTTTTCATTTTTTTAAATAAAGCTGACTTCTAAACACTTCTTTAAAATGTAAGAATGGCTTCATCGCACATTACCACACTGCATCCTGAGGGAAAAATAAAATCTTTATTTGCTAAAGGTTGTTCACTTTAAGTATTGAGGCACTGATGTATAGTGGTTAGCAATGCTAAAAAAAGAGTAGTCCTCTGGTTTTGTTCCCAGCTTGGATACTTTCTGTGCACAATTTGTATGTTCTATCTAGGCATTTGCTAGGTTATCTTTCTTTTGTTGTTTTTTTCTCCCTCACACATCCCAAAGATATACAGGTGGATGAATTGACCATACTCCACATTTCCCCTAGGAGTGCGTGTAAATATGATTCCATCCTGTGATGGACTTGGTATCCTGTCTAGAACTGATTCAATGTGTTATTGATGCTTGCTAGGATCAGGTTTCATTTCTCCAAAGCCATGAATGTGATATAGCAGATATTGAAAATGAATGAACTTTGTCTTTTTTTGATAAGGGTTTCATACTCTCTGCCAAAACCCTTCCAAAGAAGTGGAATAGAGGAGGTACAGTGAATGATCCCACATCTTTAAAAAAAAATGCAGCACACATTGGGACCGATTCTTATTTTGCATTCCAGTTAAATTTTTAACTATGATTTAGAATATTCAGACATATGCTTTTATTCTTTCCCTTGCTGTGCCAACTGTATGAATGAATCCAAGCAGGACCTCACCAAGTCTGTGTTCCATTCATAGTTTACATTTGTGGAGCTTCAACCTGAAGTGCTGTCTCACGGGTAGCACTGTTTCCCCTAGCTGCCTTCTCTTTTTTTTAACTTAAAATTCTTCTTATTGCATAATAAAGGAACATAGTAATGTTCATTTTCAAACAGTTATTACTATAACTTCATAATCTAACAGCTTCCTTATTGGAAAGCTTGGAAACTGTGGTGTTTTTTGCCCTTTGTTTTTATATCTCACTGGGTGTTTATCCATACTCTGACATTTTTAGGAAATAATATCCTTAAACCATCATTTTAATTTTCCTTTAACGTGATGCACAATTTAGATTTTCTAAAGTTAAAACCAGATATAACAATCTCTCACTTAATAACCATTAACCATTCCAGTTCATATCTGCAACATCTCCTTATATGCCCAGCTTCATTACTTTCATAACAATGTGTCATCTACAGTCTTATCTTAATCTTTTTGTCTTATTTCTGGTCACCATGTCCCTTCATTTATGAATATGAATGTGAAACTGTGTATCCTGTCTTCCCAAAACCCTCAGCCATCAGAGACATCCCTGCACATTAAATTGCCGTACAATTACTTTGTGCTGAAATCTCCAACTAGCTTCTCTAGATTGATGTTCTGTTTATAGATCACCTACCGTTTTCTCCATCTGTTTACTCTCTGGTACTTGTCAGTGTCCTAAACTCGTATATTTCCTTGTATCCATTTTTTTAGCTTTATACTTGTTATTACTCTGCCCCAAATGTTATTGTTGCATCCAAAGAAACTTCAAAATAATGTAACTCATAACAGGCTACATCTTGTCATCAATTCTTGTATTCACTTACTTCACCAGTCTGTATTATGTTCCTGCTTCGCTCAGGACATCTTTTGTCCATTTATTACCCTAACCAAAAGGGAAGAAAGAAGCTTCCTTTCATTTCTTGTTATCACAACTAGCTCTTTTAAACCACTAGTATAGTTGTTTTGTCCAGCTACGTAATCACACTACTCTTATAACTCCTGCGTCTCTCACCTTCCACTTTCTATCCACAGTCATATTAATAAAAGCATTAACATCCAGTTTTTATGTACATACTAAACCACTCTGTACCATGCCCCTGTTATATGAGTGAGATATTATCTTGTCCGCCTGTCAGACCAACCAACAAAGGAGAGAAGTGAATGTCTTTCTACTTTTGTTATTTTAAATATATGCATCATGGCTTCTTGTTCAGTCAACTATGGCATAATTAACACAAGTGGTATAAAACTTACTTGTTGCATAAAACTGCACATTCTTGTTATCATACTTAACCGTTTTGTATACAGTGATTGCTAGACTAGACAACTGATCTTTCATTCACTGAGACACTTTGGATCTTACCTAAAGTAGTAATTTCCTTACTTATCCATCCTGTTACTGCTGCTTCTTGTATTCATATCAAACTTTAATCCTTCTCATTTATACACCATTTAATTATGTTACTATGAAATAATAATTACATGTCTTCAATACTATTTAGCAACCAACTCCCTACTAATAGTCTGTTATACGTAGTGTACCACACATTTACTTTATAAGCATCATTCTGTCTTTCTTTATAGCCTTTATTGTCTGTTGTCTTTTGGATTCCAATGAAACGTCCTTCCAGCATGCATATTCTTCATATTAGAGGAAGAATGTCTCAGTCTGACACTGCATGACTCCACATCTGTCCCTTTATTTTTTATCAGTTCCAGGTGGTTAAAACTTAATATTTGACAGTTTTTATTCAGTCCTTAAAATTATTGTATATTAGATTTTTGTGCCATTTAAATCGGTCATCTCCACAGGTCCATATGGTTAGTTATTCACCATGCTTTTCAAATCCAGGCAAGCTAAGTAATCGTCACTACATAGGGCCAGTAACTGCAAATACAGGTTTACCAATGAAATAGGAAAAAATAACTACCTTTTAACTGCTATTCTGGAACTTAGCACAAGCAATACATTACTCCTTTAGTCATATGATTAGTACCTCATCATGTGATAGTCCAGACTTGCTTGTAACATTTCCATGTTTAGTTCACTTTCTGTAACAGTTGCACTTCTTACACTTCAAACTAGGAAATATTTCCAGGTGATTAATATTTCATCTTATTAAATGTTTTTCAGCAAGTTCAGTAAATGTTATGATTAATCAGTCAGGTAGCTAATGTTTTTACTTCACCATAATCTGTTACAAACCTAATTTAACTTCGTGTAGTTCACATAATTTTCCTAATCATATAGCTAATACTTCACCCTGTTATAGTCCAAGTGTAATGGTAACATTTCCATATGGTTATCTTCTGTAAAATTTGTACTTCATAGTGCACTTCTAACTTGATAAAAATATTTCCATTTTATTAATACTTTCACCATATTCAGTCATTTAAACAATTTCAATAAACATCAGAATTACTGAGTTTTATAATGGCAAAAATTGGCTAGACATGTTGATAATATTTCATCATATTCCTGTACAAGTCTACTATTGATTCTTCGTTATGATCACTACTCGTATAAATGCAATATTCATATATTTTCATTGAAAATAATATTTTTATTTTTCGTTGTATTATTGCAAACGGATCACTTAATCATGTGGTTATTGCTTTGTTATATTACAACTCAAACGTAGTAGTGACAGCTTTAAATGGTTAATATGTCACCATATTTTGTAATTTTTAGGCAGTTGTCATTTTCTTAAACTGTATGGCTGATATTTCACCTCATCTAGTATATGCTTTCTATTAAGTGATTCATATAATTAACACTTGACCGTTAATCTTTTGTCACATCCACTAAGTGCCTACAATTGTGTGTTTCATATAATTGATATTACTGCATTTCTTATGTTGCATAGCAGTTGCCATTAAAGTTGTCATTTATTCACTTAATTACAAAAATATCTTATTTGGTTAATTGTTCACCCTGTCCTAGCTCAAACCAAATGTTAAACTCTTCCATATGGTTAGTGTTTTACATTGGAATGTTTCAAAAAATGACATAAGCATGAAGTCATAAGAGTACATCATCTTAATCTAGTTCAAAGATAATATTAGCATTTTGATTAGAGTGATACATAATCATGCACTCTGTTCTAAATCAGAGTGGTGAAGTATTGAGCAATCTCTGTTTTACTATCCAGATGTTCAAGTGGAACCATTGTGTCTTTCAAGCCCCCTTGTTCCCAAGCCGTACACAAACACTGCCCCTTTCTCCAGTGAATCCATGTTCTCTTCCTGCTCATCCATATGTTTCCATAAGTGTCCATTTCTCTAACTGTCTCTGCATCCTGATGTTAACTTGTAACTTTGCCAGTCTCAGTTGACCGTTAGGATGTAGGTCTGTTCATCTGTGTTCTTCATGTGCAGACTTTATCACCTCATCAGAATGCTTAGCCAAGCCAAAACATTCCAGAGTAGCAGGGAATGCAAATTTATATTTCAGCCTTCCTTTTGTACACTGTTAATACATCTACAAATCACAAGCAATGTTTTGGTCACCTCAGAATAGTTATGCTCTGCATTACCAATCACCCATTCACCATTAATGTTCTGGCAGACTGTCTCAGTTGGTAGACAACTTGCTGATGTTCTTCATGTTTCACTGTTGCAGTCATTATATTTGGGTTATCTGCTTGCAGGTAGCCCTCAGTTGGTCTGATTAGCAAAGTCTTGGGTCCTGCGTTGGTTGCTGTCTCATCTTCCATGATGTCAGGTAGTCATGGGTATAAAGCATGCAGCCAACACCATTACATCAGTCTTTCTTGCCGTGCGGTGCCCGAAGCAGAAGCAGTTCGCAAGTGCCGGTCGGCCAACTCCTGAAATTTTCATTTTCGAGTTTCAGATCCGAAGTCTTCAACAAAGCTAAGTACCCCATTGGGGATCCTTTTTCTTGCTCTAAACCAATGTCAGTAAAAGTTCACAATTGTATTTCTTATGGAAAGCAAATGCCTCATAAAGATTTTCATTCATACTGCATTCCTTGCTTAGGCCCAGACTACGATGTCCCTCGCTGTTGTTTTGCGCCTTATTCAAACCTCAAACTATTCGGCGTAGGTTCATTTTCGCATCTAAATGTTTTGATACTCTGTTCAATTATCCAGAAACGGCTTCGGTAAGCCACCCAACTACCAACATTCCGAAAAAATGCAAATTAGACAGAGACAGGCCGCATAGGTCCAAAGCTGCCAACGACACTTCCGTTAAGCTAGTCGCCAGTTCGCCGGTACTCAGTGAGGCACTTTCGCAGCCCCTGATACCCGCTACTTCAGATTCACAGGCCTCTACTGAGACCCATTCGGAGTCCGGTATGCCACGACATGCTTCAACTGTGGAACCTGTGGATGTCTGTACCTTGGATGGGTCTGGAGCCACTGTACAGGCACCGGCTTCTGATGGTGTATTCAGGCCTACTGACTTGCATATTAAACCAATGCCATCTTCTTCTTCAAGGCCTAAAACTCGATCCACGCCTAAAAAACCAATGCCCAGACCGCATGGTCAGGCCCCTATGCCTAAAAAACAAATGATCAGAATGTGTGAAGACCTTATTACTCTAATCAGGGGGAAGCCACCCTTCTCACTCTGAGACCTAGAACCAATTTTCCTTCTGATCAGGATTCTGAAATTTCTGTTTTTCTGATGACCAAGAGTTGGCCTTATCTACCTATGAGGATTCTGATTTAGAGGACTCCATTCCCTCTGCTTCCCCTCAAGAGGATTTCTCTCTTGGTGAAACTTTGCATACTATTAGGGAGCATTTCCGCTGTGAATGCCAGGATTACTCTGACTCCAAAAAGAGGCTTAGGGAATTCTTACTCCTACCTCAACGCAGGCCTTTAGCTATCCCTCCTGTACTGGACATTGTAGATGATGCCTTCTTGGAATCTAGCCTGGCCCCTGACATTTTACCTCCGGCTCACAGAAAACCTGACTGGTATTACAGAATACCTGACTCTCACAAGTTCCTCTTTTTAAGAATCCTACTGCGGATCCTGAGACCATTTCACAGGGACCCAAAGGCATTAAGGCTACTACTGCCAAAAACCTTTCCCCCTCTAATAGAGTTTCCAGGGCACTGGACAGATGGGGTAAGAAGGTGTACACTTCTGCTACTTTGGCCATTAGGGCCTTAAACTGCCAGTTTCATATGTTAAAGTATCAGCAGCATATTATTGGATTGCTTAAACAGAAAATTATGTTGATTCCTGACTGTGCTGAAAGTAAAGAATTACAGGATTTAATGCATTCTGCTGAACAAGTTGGTAAGCATGCTTTGCAATCTGGTTTTGATTCATTAGAGGCATCTTGCAGGGCTGCTGTCACTGGGTCTCTACTTAGAAGGCATGTTTGGCTTAAGGAGCAAACTTTGCCAGATCATGTTAAAGCTAAATTACTGGATGCTCCCTTAAACCAAGACCGCCTGTTTGGCAACATAGCAGAAGTAGTACTTAAAAAGATGGAGGAAAAAGCTAAATCTATGCAAACTGTTAAAGATTTATTGCAAGTACAGCCTCCCAGATTTAGTAGGCACTGGCCTTCTACGAATTGGTCCTTTCCTGTTTCTTCCAAGCCTTCTCAGTCCAAACCCAGGACCAGCAGAACACCCAGGCTTCAGTCTCAAGGTACTCACAGGCCTAAGCAGTGGGGGGCTCCCACTTCCAAAGCTGGAAGTAGTAAGACACCCCCACCATGGTAAACTGTCACAATGACTTAACTTTAAACCTTCCAAGGCCTGCTCAATTGACTGTTCCTTCAAGGGGAAAGATCGCCCTGCATGCACAAAAACTGGGAACTCATTACCAAAGACAAATGGGTTTTAAATATAGTTTCCCAAAAATACAGATTCCACTTCCACACCTTACCAACCCTAAATGGTTAGCCAGACCTACCCCCAAATCAGTGGGCAGAGGCTCAAAAGCAGGTTCTCTGTCTTCTAAGTATCAGGGCTATTCATCCTGTCCCAGAAGAGGAATGGGGGCAAGGTTTTTACTCAACTTTTCTGGTACCAAGAAAAGACAATTCCTGGTGGCCTATCCTGGACCTGTCCATCCTAAACACCTTTTTGGTAATCCCAAAATTCAAAATGCTAACTCTTCATCTGCTGCTTACCATGCTAGGCAAAAATGCCTGGTTGGCAGCACTGAATTTAAAGGAAGCCTTCCTGCACATCCCAATAAGGGAATCTTGCAGAAGATGCCTACCCTTCAGAGCAGGCTACATGCACTATCAGTTCTCTGCAATGCCCTTTGGCTTATCTACTGTGCCCAGGATATTCACAAAATGCCTAGCTCCAGTCATTGCATTCTGCAGGCAAAGAAATATTCAAATATACCCATACCTGGATGATTGTCTAATTCAGGCAGAAAGCCAGGACATACTCTTAAATCATCTGGCATTTGTAAAGAAATTACTAACTTCTCTGGGGTACACTGTAAACGAAAAGAAATCACATCTAGTACCCTGCCAACAAATTGTATTCCTGGGAGCAAGCTTGAATACAACTTCCCAGATGGCCTACCTCACACCAGAGAAACAAGTTCATTTGACAGCCTACTTCAAACTACTGGCCACAAAGACCCAGCTATCTGCAAGGAAAATACTGCAAGCCCTGGGGTTCTTGGCCTCTTGCATTCTACTAATTCCATATGCAAGACTGCATATGAGGAAACTACAATGGTGGTCTAAAAAGCTTATGGTGTCCACATTCTCAGGACCTAGAATCAATGATTCCTATCATCCCTTGTCTAAAGACAGAGTTCCTTTGGTGGGCAGAGGCCTGCCATCACGACATGGGACTGCCATTCACTGTACCCCCTGCCGCCCAAACCCTAACAACAGACGCATCAGACTATACATGGGGGCTCACTTGGCAGGGCAGTGCATTCAAGGCAAATGGAACCCGAGTCAAATGCACCTGCATATCAATCAAAAAGAAATGTTAGCTGTACAGAATGCTCTGACAGCCTTCAAGGACCACATTCTTCCAGGACAATTATTGGTAAAGACGGACAACACCACTGTTTTGTGGTACATAAACAAGCAGGGGGGAACCCACTCATACCCTCTCTGCAGACTAGCCATGGCTCTGTGGAACACAGCCTTGAGCTACCAAGTGCACCTACAGTCTCATTTCCTGCCAGACAAGCTAAATACACTGACAGACAATCTAAGCAGAAAGCTCATGGACCCACATGAGAGGAAACTGGAACCAAAGATATTCAGTATTTTGAGAATCAAATGGGGGAGCCCAGAGAAGAGATGGACCTGTTTGCCTCCCCTCAGAACTACCAATTGGACAAATTCTGCACAAGGACTCCCCACAGACTTGGAAAGTGGATGCCCTGTCCTTCACCTGGAAAAACCTATCAATTTATGCCTCTCCTCTCCAAAGTTCTACTAAAGATCAAACAGGATAAACCAAGGACAATACTCATTGCACCAGACCGGCCACGCCAACACTGGTTCCCCCTCTTGCGTGGTGTGTCACTGCTGGAACCATGGCACCTGCCTCAGACCCTTGCCCTGCTGTCCCAGCAGGAGGGCCAGATTCTGCACCCCCAGCTTTAAACCCTGAACCTTGCAGCCTGGCTAATTACCTGATCTCTCCGTTACCATCCCTCTGTAAACAAGTGATGGATGTCATTCTGGAGGCAAAGAGGCCTAGTGCTAGAAAATCCTATGCTAAAAAATGGAAAAGATTCTGTTCCTGGAGCCAAACTCAAGGGGTGGGCACAACAGTGCCCAATTTACCGCACATTCTTCAATACTTAACTGAGATGCTTCACAAGGGCCTTTCCTTTTCTTCCATTAAAATTCATGCCTCAGCCATTTCAACACATTATAATACAGAGCCTCTTCTCTCATCCACTGCTGAAGCAATTCCTCAGAGGTGCCAAAAACTTAAAACCACCCAGAAGAGCCCCTACTCCAGCCTGGGACCTTAACTTTGTATTGGAAAAGCTCACTCTACCACCCTGTGAGCCAGCTGCAAATGCAGAGTTGAAATATTTTTCTTGGTAAACAGCCTTCCTTCTAGCCATCACTTCAGCAAGAAGGGTGTCTGAATTACAGGCCCTCATGGCAGTGGAGCCTTTCATCATCTTTCATGCGGGCAGGGTGTCGCTCAGGACCAATCCTTCCTTTATGCCCAAGGTGGTATCCACTGTGGCCCTTAATTAGTTTATTCATTTGCCAACCTTATTTTCTAATCCACAGAACAAAGGGGAATGAATACTGCACACCTTGGACGTGCACAGACAACTTAGATTTTACATGGACAGGACTAAGCCTCTCAGGAAATCTGAACAGTTGCTGGTTGCATTTGCTGCAGGAGCAGAAGGAAGGCCATTTCAAAGCAAACAATTTCTAAGTGGATAGGCCATTGCATTAATTTCTGCTATAAGCACCATGGAAAACCTACCCCACAGGGGATAAGACCACATTCCACCAGGGCTGCATCTACCTCTACAGCCTTTCTCAGAGGTGTTCCCACCAGGGACATCCAAGAAGCTGCTACCTGGAGTTCTGTACATACCTTCACCAAGCATTACCACTTGCCAATTTTTTCTTAATCCAGAGCTGGTTTTGCCACTGCAGTCTTGCAGGGCCTAATAGCTGGTCCTAATGCTCTCTAATTGCCGACTCCCTTCCTTAGCTTTGGGGATCTAACCAAATGTAATGACTGCAACAGTGAAACATGAAGAACATAGTACAGTTGTGTACACTTACCATAAATGTAGATGTTCGAGTGTATTCACTGTTGCAGTCCTGGTTACCCTCCCTCCAGCCCCCTGACTGCTATTGAGTATACATCTCCTTTTATTTTTTATACTTAAAGCTTTCTGGTGTATTTGATTTTTGTTGGAGGTGTAACCTTGTATATAATTGCTTCCCATTGTGGGGGCACCTGACATCTGGGACAAGAAAAACTGATGTAATGGCGTCGGCTGAATGCTTTATACCCCTGACGACCTGACGTCATGGTAGATAAGACAGCAACCGACGCAGGACCCAAGACTTTGATAATCAGGCCGACTGAGGGCTTCCTGCAAGCAGATAACCCAAATGTAATGACTGCAACGGTGAATACACTTGAATATCTACATTTATGATAAGTGTGCACAACTGTACTTTCTTGTGTCAAAAACTGTAATTGGAGTAAACACAGGCTTGTCATGCTTAATGCCCAACTCTGGTATCTCTTCACCTTTGCAAAACCTGTCCAGACTGCCATCTTGGTTTACATATAGTTCATCATGTCTAATCATTCCTCATCATACTTCTCAACCTCTTAGGCCAAGAAGTCTAGACAGAGCCTAAAATAATGGGGTGGGGGGCAGAGACCTGAAAATGCAGACAGATTTTAAAAATTGCTCTTGTAAACTTAAAAAGTTGCAAAAATAAAACAATTTCTGTTAGCATGCATTTTCTGAAAGATATAAAGTCTGAAACTCAAATGTCTGTTATTTAGCGACTTCAGTCCTCCGCAATTTACCAGAAAACCACAAATTTTATGAGGAGCAGACTAAAAATATGAGGCAAAAATCTGGATATTCTGCAAATATCTGGACAGTTGAGAGAGGTATGTTCTATTTTTTCAGAACTCCATGTAATAAGATTTCACCTCCTTGTTTTGTCTCCCATTCCAGTCCGTCAGTGTTCTCTCTGCTCAATTTGTTTGGCTATGTTTATTCCTTTTTTCTTTTACCTTAAATTAGACATTCAACAAGTCTCATGGTCATTTGTTGATGATTCAATAACTGCAACATCTACTCCATCTGCTGTCGTTCAAGTATGCTATAAATATGCCTGTTAAGTTCTGTAGTTCATTTCATATTGCTCTGAGATACTGGTCACCTGTGAGACATTTAATCTCAGCAGCTTTCTCACACCTCTAGTTGATGGTTACAAAACAGCATGGCAATCCTACTGCAACTCGTTGCTCACGCCACTACAACATTTTTCACATTCAGCTGCATATTTATTTCTTCCATCGCCAGTCCGGAAGCAACACCTTCACTCTTCATTGCACTAACATTTGCATTAGATAGACTACTTCATCTTAAGGAGATAGCAGACTTAAGGCAGTAATCAGCTTCACCAAACATGGCAAGACTTAATCCCTGCCTGTAATTTGTAAAAATATATTTTTTTTTATTAAGAAAGTACATTGCTTCCTTACCCTATTGTTTCTTCCAACATAGTTACATGCTTGGGAAGCATATTTTATTATTTGTTATAACAACATCATAACCTGTTTGTATTCGTGACCTTGCAGGACTTGCAGCAACTTGTAACTTGACAGTAGTCTGTTGTCTGGCTGTTGTTAGTGCCATCTGAAGTGTTTTCCCCATGCTATCACACCTCTCTTTATATGCATGTAGTGGGAGAGCACTTCTGTCTGTCCAACCACTGGGCCATCCAGGAGTGTCATGTTTTGTTTTTCTCTTGCATCTTCATAGAAACAGACAACTGGTGCCAGAGCCATGGCCTCAAGCTAAACGCCAAAAAGTGTATAGTCATCCCCTTTGGCAAAAACAAAGTGCCCACAAATTACCACATAGGTGGTAATCCATTAAGTACAGAAGAAATAATTAGGGACCTGGGGACCCAAGTTGATAGCAATCTCTCATTTGACAACCACGTGGCCAAAGTGGTTAGAAAAACATTTTATATAGCCCACCTAATCATGAAGGGATTCACATCTAGATCAGGGGAGGTCATCGTGCCTCTTTACTCATCCCTCACCAGGCCCATAATTGAGTACAATGCCACTTTTGGGATGTACCTTACCAGACACCTGCAGCAACTGGAAAGACCCCAAAAGTACCTCACCAAGAGGATCAAAGGGCTCAAACAGATGCCATATGCTGCCTGGTTAAAGAAACTCCAGCTCTACTCAGTGGCATACAGCCTGCTCAGAGGCGATCTGTGCCTGACGTATAAAGCCATGTCCAACCCGGAATTAATGGACATGCTGCACCTCAGAAAATCCAAATCCCATCGAGCTACGCGCTCGAGAGACTTGAACCTCAGCACTGAAACAAATAGGACATGCTGGAGGGACAGATTCATAACCCAGAGGCTCCCTTCACTCTAGAATAAAATCCCAGTCCAGGTTAGGCAGAGTCACTCATTGACTCTCTTCAAGAGGAATCTTGATGAGTGGATGGGAGATCTTAGGGTTTACCCCAGGTATCACTTCTGTGTCACTGTTAGACAGAGGCACAGTATACTAACCTCGAAAAAGGGCATAGCAAAATTAATTTAAAATGGGTGGCGAAAGCCAAACACACTCTGGCTAGGCTTATAAATGCCGTAGGGCAGGTAGCCTAGTATGAACCTATGAATTGTTCCCACCACTGATTAATCTTCCACCACTCTCTGATCCAAATGCATGTGGAACAGGAAGTGTACACTGCATTTCTGCTTGTTACGCTTTTGGTAGGTGAGCATGATTGTGCTTTTGCTAGCCAAACGTAATGATAAATGTGTACATGGTAGGCAAATTCCCCCAAATAATTTTATCTATTGTTTAGGGGCAGACATTAAAGTGCAACAGGGTGATCTGCGTTGTTCTTATTTAGAAAGCAATATGTTTATTGAGCATTTGTAGACCATCAGAAGCTCACTTTGTCCCTCTGCCCCTTGGCATATTTATTTTCTATTTCCCTAAGTAAACACCCTCAAAAAGTCAAAAATTTGATAGATGAGAATGGTTTCTGGTATCGAGGTATAAATGTAGGAAGCAAATTTTGTGAAACTAAAAGCATCAGAAAGCAGCTGTGCAACGGAACCCTCCTCTTAGGGCAGGACATCTTTACAGAGCTCATGGAATGTCCCCATCTCTTTTAGTATATTCCAGCAAACTGTACTGTCCAAGAAACTGTGAATCCCTTTTAATAGTGATTTAGGGGGAGACGGGATTAGGGTCTATATTATAGCTTCGAAGGTTTAATACTTCGAATGCATAAAGATTGAACTTTATGCATCAAAGTCTTAAACCATTGAACGGTATAAAAAAAAAAAGGCTAGCAAAAAAAAATTAAACTTAAGGGTTTACACAGGGGGGCAAGCCCCCCCCTGCACCCACAACACCCCCCGCTACTTAAATATACTAACTCCAAGATCACACATCTTACGGAGATTTCCATTTAAATGTTCGATGTTGTGCGCTTTCGGTAATCCCGTGTCGACAATATCATGTTCGATATTGTCAGACTTCGAGATCCTGATATAGACCCAGGGATCATATTCTTCCCAAGGAAATCTATAACATACAAACTGGAGGAATGCACTTTTCAGATCTTAACTACACCATAGGCTGCATCCATCCCCTTTTATGGTCCTCACATCCACCTACTGTTGAAAGACCAAGCCACAGTCAGAAGCTTAACCTAAGGATGCTATCTGATCTTTCTGATCTTTGTGCAGTGACAACTGCTCCTGCTCAGTTTCCCTTTGGTTGCAAAATATTTTATGGGGAGTATTTTAAATAGTACAAAGCTTGACAGCCATGTTCTCATGACCCAGTCTAATCTCCTTCCCTGGAACGTACAAAAAAAAAAAAAAAAATAGGACCAAAGGACTCCCCCAATTCATAGACATTATGTTAGTATAAACAAAGATGTAGAGGATGAAGAATTCTTGTAATACATGGACCAGTTTAATGACCACTTGAGTTTGAGAGATATTTGGAGAGCAAGATGTTCTTCGTCCTTCACTGTTGCAGTCCTGACTTATGAGATTTCATGCTTCAGAAGCCCTTGGTCAGCCTGACTACCAGAGTAAAGAATTCTCTCCTCCCTGAGCTGGTAGATGCCCTACCCTGACTTCAAGATGGTTAGGTGTAAAGAGAGACAGTTGATGCCATGACATCAGTCTTTATTGCCGTCATGCAGTTATAAGTGCATCTGTCGGTCAGCACTGGAGTGATAAATTCTTCTAAAGCCAAGTACCCCTTTGGGCAACTCTTTTTCTTACTTGTGGCTTATGTCAGATAAAGTTAACAACTGTCTGTGTTATAGTAAGCAAATCCTATAGAGAGACTTTCATACTTTGTGTGTCACTTGTTTAGGCTCAAACCACGACATCCCAAATTCCTGTCTTTGCACCCTATTCAATACTAGGATTATAAGGTATAGGACCGAAATCTTGTCTAAGCACCTTAGTCAGCAGTCCACTTCGCATCACATGGTGGCGTCTGTCGGTCTTCCCGAGGTTGAGTTCCTTAAGTGAAAAAAAGAAAAAAGACCCACATGTAGGGCCTCTGATGACAACCTTTCTCCATCTGCCGTTCCTGCAAGGCTCATTATTGCAGAGGAAGGAGAGGTGCTTTTGCAGCCCCCTTCTGTGAGCGAGGTTTTGGTGTAGGCCTCTGTCGAGACCCTTTCAGAATCTGACATGTTGTCCGGTCCCTCAACTTCAACTCAAGCCTTGGAGTTTGGTTAGTCAGTCAGGTCCAGAGTCACTAAGCAGACCTTGGCTTCCAGCGAATGATCCTCAGTTGATGACATCACTTTGGGGTGTCTGGTAACACATTGGGTATTTCTTGACTGGTGTTTGAGTAGGTAGCAGATGTGCATAGGCCCAAGGCAAAAGTTACACCTATAAAAAATTTTGACCTCCGCTCCTGTGCTTAGGTCTATTGGCTTCCATCAGGATTGGGTCAAGTTGGCCGCCTTATGTCTCTGGTCAGAGGCAGGCAACACCCCCCCACGAATTTTCCTCAGGAAAAAGAAAGAGAGCCCCACACCTTGAGGCCCTTTCAGAACCCCCTGATTCAGATGAAGATTCTGATCAGGAGGACTGCATCCTTGAAGAACCCTTTCTTACCTCTTTTGAGGATTCTGATTCAGAAGAGGTGTTGCCTTCTGTTTCACCCCCTGAGGACATTACACTTGGGGAGACACTGCATGCCATGAGAGAGCTTTTCCAGGGGCAGGCACAGGAGTACCCCCATGCAAAAAAGAGGGTCAGGGAGTTCCTGGATCTCCCTCAGCATAAACCATTGGCTATCCCTCCAGTTTTGGAAGTGGTAGAAGATGCCTTTATGGAATCAACTGTCAATCCAGACTCTTTCCCAGCCCCTTGTAAACTAGACAGGTTTTACAAGGTACTGGGCTGACATAAAATCCTTTTTAAGAACCTCTGTGCTGACCCAGAGGTTGTTACCCCTACCTACGGACAAAGAAAGCAGGGCCCTTGACAGATTTGGTAAGGAGGTTTACACTTCATCTACCCTAACCATTAGGGCCCTCAGTTGCCAATTTCATATGATAAAATAAAAACAATATTTTGGAAAAAATAAAGCAAAAAAATTCCCCCCTGGAGGACAAGAACACCTCCAAGGAATTGATGGATCTCTGCCATTCCAGTTCTCGGGTAGCGAGACATTCCTTGCACTGCGGACATGATGTCCCAGAGGCATCTTCCTAAGCAGCTGTCTCTTTCTCAGTCATCAAAAGGCATGCTTGGCTTAAGTAACGGACATTACTAGAGCATGTCAAATATGCTAGATGCATCCCTGGATAAGGACTTCCTTTTTTGGACCAAAGGCTGAGGCTGTGTCCAAAAAGATGGAGGCTAAAGCAAAATCCATGCAGATGGTGAAGGACTTCCTCCAAGTCCAACCTCCTAGATTCAGGAGGAATTTTCCCACTAAGCATTGGTCCTTTCTCTCTCAATCAAAATCCAAAAGGAAAGGCTTCCCAGGTACCAAGAGTGATTGCAAAGGACAAAAGCAGTGGTCCTCAGGAACACCCAGGTCGGGGAGTTCTAGGCCACAGGCCCTAGCAGAGATCAGCAATGACTCACCACACTCCCTAGCCCCCACCCCCAACCCAGGACAAAACAGAATGAAGATTAGGAGGAAGACTTTCTCTATTCAAGGAAAACTGAGCCCTCGTTACCTCCGACAAGTGGGTTCTAGAAGTAATCTCAAACAGCTACAAGCTCACTTATCATAGGTTCATAGGTAGGTACTAGGCTATCGACCCAAGGGCCTAAGTAAGTCTAGCCAACAAGGTTCCCTGGCTTACGCCACCCAAGAAAGTTATTTTCCTGTGCCCCTGTAAAGCAGAGACACAGAAGTGATCCCCGGGGTGTATTTCATATTTCCCATCCACTCATCAAGATTTTTCTTGGAGTGCTAATGAGGAGCTTTACTTGACATAGATGGGTAGCTTGTTCCAGAGCATGGGAAGTCTCTGGGACAGGAATCTATCCCTCCAGTATGTCCTGTTTATTGTGGTGACAAGGTTTAGGTCCCTAGAGCGTGTAGCTCGGAGGGATTGGGATTTCTTTAGGTGTAGCATGTCCAACAGCTCTGGATTTGACCTAGCTTTATATGTTAGGCAGAAATCACCTCAGAGTAGGTGATATGCTACAGAGTAAAGCTAGAGTTTTTTGAGACTGTCAGTGTAGGGCATCTGTTTGAGGCCAGTAATCCTCTTTGTGAGGTACTTCTGTGGACTTTCCAGCTGCTGCAGATGTCTTATGAGGTATATTCCATAAGGGGTGCTGTACTCTACAATGGGTCTAATGAGTGTCGAGTAGAGGGGAACAATTACCTCTTTTTTCCTGGATGAGAACCCTTTTGTGATGAGGTGTGCCACGTATAGGGATTTCCTGACAACTGTGGCGATGTGATTATCAAAGGAGAGACTACTGTCCACCTGGGTCCCAAGGTCTCATCACACATTCGGAATTAAGTAGACTACCACCTATGTGGTAGTTCATGGGTACAGAGTTTTTAGCATAGGGGATGACAATGCACTTTTTGGCATTGAGATTGAGACCATGACTCTGACACCAGGCATCTCTCTGTTAGGCCCTTCAGTAGAATGTCCACATCATTTGGGGACTCGACTATGGCTCCTAATTTGCAGTCATCTGCTAACTTCATTAGCCAAAGGTCTTCTGTGTAAGCTTTTACTTCAGAGAAGTAGATACCGAACAGGAGAGGTCCCAGGACTGAGCCCTGTGTTACTCCACTTGTCACTGGTTTGAAGTCAGATTTGGAGTCTGCAACATTGACAGTGTGGGTTCTGTCAGTGAGCTAGTTGGCAACTCATCTTGTGATGTAGGGATTTATACCTAGTTTAGTGAGTTTAGCTACAATTCCAGAATGGGGGATGGTGTTGAAAGCCTTGGCGAGGTCAAGATAGGCTGTGTGAACCATCTTACCCTCGTCTATGGCTTTGGTGACTGCCTCAAAGAAGTCGATCAGGTTCAGGAGGCATGATCTGCCTTTCACAAACCCGAAATGGGTGCAGTCCAGAGTTTGGAGGATACCAATGTCTTTGTTTATGAGTTCCATGATGATATGTTCCATGGCCTTACAGACCAGGCTCGTCAGGCTAATAGGGCGATAGTTCCTGGGATCAGTGGTGGCTCCCACTTTGTGGAGTGGGATAACTGTTGCTGTGTGCCATTCAGTGGGCACAAAGCCTGATGTGAGGCTATGATTGAACATGGTGTTTAAGTGGTGAGCCAGTTCATTCTGAAGTTCATATAAAATGCAGCCTGGGATGTTGTCCGGTCCCATGGATGCTGTGTTTCTGGCTTTAGAGAGTGCAGCTTTTACTTCCGTAGTTGTGATTACAGGGACTATGCATTCTTGCTTTATAGATATGGGCCCTTTAGGGGGTGAGAGGGGGTAAAGTTAGCACTGAACCTGTCTGCCAGGATGTTGGCAATATCAGTTGGTTCTGTAATTTTCATGCCATTGTGCTGTAACTCAGAGCAGATCTGGGTCTTGCTATTGAGATTCTTGACATAGCTATAGAATGCTTTGTGGTTGTCCCTAGAATCAGTGGCGATTTTGTTTTCATAGCTAGCTTTGGAGGATCTTATAAGGGATCTCAGCTTCTTATTGAGGCTGACCAGGGAGCTCCTCCACGCATAGGATTTTACTCTCTTTTGCAACAGTTTCTTCCTTCTGTTGTAGAGTTTGTTTATGGTAGGAGACCACCAGATTGTCTTCCTTTTTTTGGAAGATAGCGTCTTGGTTCTTTTTGGGATAGCCTGATCCATGCACTCGTGTAAATGCTTATAGATTGCATTTGTGCAAGATTCAGCAGTCATAACTATATTGTCTGTCTGCATGGGTGTCATGTAGTTCGCCAATTCTGTCTTAAGAAGCATGAAGTTGGCTTTGGAGAAATTTTTTACTTTTCCTTAATGAGGGGTGGGGACGGGATGTGGATATCTAGGGTGATTAGCTTATGGTCGGATCTGACCAACAAGGAGTTGACTTCAGGTATGGAACACCTGACACTCATGTTGGTAATGACCAAGTCTAGGATATTGTTGCCCCGGTGGGGGTGTGGATAAGTTGATCCAGGGCATTGGAATTTATGAATTCCAAAAAGGGTCAAGCGAAGGAGTTGGTACATGACTAGTTTTCCCAGTTAATGGTGGGGTAGTTAAAATCGCGTATTATTAGGGTGTTTGGTTGGCTGACAGAGGGTAGGGGTGGGTGCCCCCTTGTTTATGCATCACATGACTGTTGTGTCGTCTGTCTTAATAAGTAGAAACCCTGGTTTCCAGTGATACATTAAGGCCCACCATGCCCTTCTCTACTGCTGTCAATTCCTCCCAATTTACGTACTTGTGCCTTAACTGCTCTTTGAATTTGCCCTTGGGATATAAGGAGGCTGTGTCTGATGCATCTGTAGCTAAAGTTTGGCCCTGAAGAATGAATCTAAAGGGAAGACCCTGGTTTTGTGCACATGCTTGATTGCTTGTGCCCACCAAGCCAATTCCTCCCTTAGGCAGTGAATTGGGGGTATTGCCGTCAATTGCCGTCTCTAGGGACTAAGTGCTGGGACCACAGATTCTTGAGGTACCACTGAAGTTTCTTCATGTGTAGTGTAGCCAGAGAGATCATTAGGCTACAGGATGCCCAGTGCTCTCAGGAATTCCCTGGCTGAGACACAGTACCTCTGCATATTGTCCTGAAAGTATTGAGTTAAGAAAGAAGCTTTGTCTGGGGGAAGGAAGACCTTCTGGAGGGAGGAATCCAGCACAGCCCCCAGGAAAACTATCCTGGTGGAAGGGTTTGTGTTGGATTTGCTGAAGTTTATGGTGAACCCTAGAGAGGACAGTAGGGTCTGGGTGAAGGCCAGATCTTGAGAAGCTTGGACTGACTTGTGGCCTGAATGAGGCAGTCATCCAGATAAGGGTAAATCTGGATGCCTCTTCTGCAGATGGCAATCATAGGGTCCAGAAAGATCCTGGGAGCAGTAGACAAGCCAAAGGGAAGTGTAGAGAACTGAAAGTGATTGGTACCTGCTCTGAAGCAAAGAAAACTTCTGCAGTATTCTTCTATAGGGATGTGCAAGTAGGCACCTTTCAGGTCCAAGGTAACCATTAGAGCCTGAGGACTGATCGTGGGAAAAAGCTTTTGAAGAGTAAGCATTTTGAATTTTGGGACTAGGACAGACTGAAAATGGACAGATCCAGGATAGGGTGCCAAGAGCCTTCATTCCTGGGGATCGGGAACAACTTGGAGTAAAAACCTTTTCCTATCTGCTGGTCTGGTACTGGTTCCACAGAGCCCTGAGAGCATAGGTTGTGAATCTCAGAAATGGTCTCTGACCTTTGATTTTGTGGCACACTGGGGTAGCCTGAGAACCTTAATGGTTCTTCAAAACTCCACAACAAGTACAAATATGAGTCTGTTATTGTCCATGTTGGTGTGATTGACCTGAGATGTACCTCCCTGGACTACATGAAAAGAGACATGGAAGAGCTCTCTGATCTTGTAGCCCAGGCAGGTATGACCCTAGCCCTTAATAGCATCCTGCCATCGCCCAGAATGATACCGCAGTACAAGGACAAAATTGTTCACTTACACAATTGGCTAAGCTTCTAGTGTCATTCTAAGGGGATCCAGTATCTGTCTGCCTGGGACGACATGGTCGACAGACCACGATGCTTTGCCAGAGATGGCCTACACCTGTCACCCGTGGGATTCTGGATACTGGCTAAGGCTCTTGCTGCCCCTATAGTGCCTTTTTTAGGCAAGGTTCAAATGACAAATTCACCACTGTAACAGGAACAGGCAAGCAAAAACTGAGGGTAATGCTAGAAGTCTAAATCTCAAAATGCACTCCCTCGAGGCACTCCTTAAAATGGAGAACATTGATATCTGTGCAGTGAATTGAGACCTGGTTCAAGTCTCCAGCCTCCAGAGAGCACCCCTGCAGTACCAGGCTACAACTCATACCACACTTTTCGGCCACCTAACCTGGACCGGAACACCAAAGGCAGAGGTGTGTCCATATTCATTAAGGATATCCACACCTCCAGGCTAGTTGCTCAGCATAATGCAGCCGAGGTTATCCAAGTGCAACTAACTCTGGGCAAAACTGCAATCCAAATTGTAGCTTGCTACAGATCCCCCACCATGCCCCAGGATTCCTACTCCTCTTTTCTTGATATATTGGAAAATTTTATGGTTCAACCAAACACCCTAATGGGCGATTTCAACTACCCCACCATTAACTGGGAAAACTACTCGTATACCAACTCCTTCGCTCAACGCTTTCTGGAATTCATAAATTCCAATGCCCTAGATCAGCTTATCCACACCCCCACCAGGGGCAACAATATCCTAGACCTGGTCATTACCAACATGAGTGACTGGTGTTCCACACCTGAAGTCAACTCTTCATTGGTTAGATCCGAACATAAGCTAATCACCCTAGATATCCACATCTCACCCTCCCCCCATTAAGGAAATCACAGTAAATAATTTCTCCAAAGCCAACTTCATGCCTCTTAAGACAGAAGTGGCGAGCTTCATGACACCCATGCAGATGGACAGTACAGTTACAACTGCTGAATCCAACACAGATGCACTCTATAAGAGGAGTTTCCTGGTCAGTCTCAGTAAGAAGCTGAGATCCCTTATAAGATCCTCCAAAGCTAGCTATGAAAACAAAATTGCCACCAATTCTAGGGACAACCACAAAGCATTCTATAGCTGTGTCAAGAATCTCAATGGCAACACCCAGATCTGCTCTGAGTGACAGCACAAAGGCATGAAAATTACAGAACCAACTGATATTGCCAATATCCTGGCGGATAGGTTCAGTGCTAACTTTACCTCCCTCTCACCCTCTAAAGGGCCCATAACTATACAGGAAGAATGCAGAGTCCTGTAATCACAACTACGCAGGTAAAAGCTCCACTCTCTAAAGCCAAAAACACAGCATCCATGGGACCGGACAACATCCCAGGCTGTTGTACACGAAATTCAGAACAAACTGGCTCCCCACCTAAGCACCATATTCAATCATAGTCTCACATCAGGCTTTGTGCCCACTGAATGGTGCACAGCAATAGTTATCCCACTGCACAAAGGGGGAGCCACCACTGATCCCGCAAACTATTGCCCTATTAGCCTGACGAGCCTGGTCTGCAAGGCCATGGAATGTATCATCATGGAACTCTTAAACAAAGACTTTGGTAACCTCCAAACTCTGGACCCCACCTAGTTCGGGTTTGTGAAAGGCAGATCATGCCTCCTGAATCTGATTGACTTCTTTGAGGCAGTCACCAAAGCTGTAGATGAGGGTAAGGCTTTCGACACCATCCCCCATTCTGGAATTATAGCTAAACTCGCTAAACTAGGTATAAATCCCTACATCACAAGATGGGTTGCCAATTGGCTCACTGACAGAACCCACACTGTAAAAGTTGCAGACTCCAAATCTGACTTCAAACCAGTGACAAGTGGAGTACCATAGAGTTCAGTCCTGGGACCTCTCCTGTTTGGTATCTACTTCTCTGAAGTACAGGCTAACACAGAAGGCCTTTGGCTAATGGAGTTTGCAGATGACTGCAAACTAGGAGCCATAGCTGAGTCACCAAATGATGTGGACATCCTACAGAAGGGCCTAACTAAGACAGATGCCTGGTGTCAGAGCCATGGCTTCAAGCTCAATGCCAAAAAGTGCATTGTCATCCCCTTTTGTAAAAACTCTGTACCCATGAACTACCACATAGGCGGCAGTCTACTTAATGCCGAATGTGTAATAAGAGACCTGGGGACCCAGGTGGACAGTAGTCTCTCCTTTGATAATCACATTGCCACAGTAGTCAGGAAATCCTTCTATGTGGCACACCTCATCACAAAAGGGTTCTCATCTAGGAAAAAAGAGGTCATTGTTCCCCTCTGCTCAACACTCATTAGACCCATTATAGAATACAATGTCCCTTTTGGAAGGTACCTCACAAGACATCTGCAGCAGCTGGAAAGGCCACAGAAGTACCTCACAAAGAGGATTACTGGCCTCAAACAGATGCCCTACACTGACAGTCTCAAAGAACTCCAGTTTTATTCCGTAGAATATCGCCTACTCCTCTGTGATCTCTACGTAACATGTAAAGCTATGTCAAATCCAGAGCTGTTGGGCATGCTCCACTTAAAGAAATCCCAATCCCTCAGAGCTACATGCTCTAGGGACCTAAATCTTGTTACCCAACAAACAGGACATGCTGGAGGGATAGATTCCTGTCCCAGAGACTTCCCATACTCTGGAACAAGCTACCCATCTATGTCAAGCAAAGTGCCTCATTAGCACTCTTCAAGAAAAATCTTGGTAAGTGGATGGGAAATAGGAAATGCACCCCGGGGATTACTTGTGTGGCTCTGCTCGACAGGGGCACAGGAAAATAACTTTCTTGGGTGGCGTAAGCCAGGGAACCTTGTTGGCTAGGCTTACTTAGGCCCTTGGGCTGATAGCTAAGTACCTACCTATGAAGGCTGAGGGAACCAAACTCTGTGCCACAGGCAATGGTTTATTAACAGCGAATAGCCTTGATCCTCTGTGCAAGCTGCTACAGTCTGCATTGTGTTCTAAATTGGTTAACCATGTGTTTCATAGTTCTGTTAGTGTGATCTAGTATCTTCAGAGTTCACACAGTACAATAATGTTTTATCTGATTTAACTAAGTAACAGAGCAGTTTAATATTTGCATTTGAGTTTATTTTTTTTTTCATGTAGAATGTGTGTAAACTACAAAGGGAAGACGTACTCTTATTGTAGTGGAAGCTAACACCAGAGAAAGTTTGAAAGAATCCATATGTTTAGACCCTGTCTGCAAACATTTTGGGAGCAAAGTGTATATACAAGATTTATAAGTTAGGGAGTAACTTCATAAAGAATGATCATTTCCTACAAGAAGCAGGAAAGGCCATGCAGTGAGCATGTGTTTTTGGTTTGGGATTTGGTTTTACAATGTAGGTATCCAGCTATCAAGCTGAGATGCAGGACAGTGTTGCCTTCCAGGCAGTAATTGCTTTGTGATGGTTCAGAATGTAAATAGCTTTTTATTATATTATAGGCATATGTAGCCTTATTTAATTACTGGTTTTGTTACTTCTTCATACACCAAGTCTGCTTCATAGCATGTTTTAATGTCTCTTGGGGGGGGGGGGGGGATTGAGAGAGAGAGAGAGAGAGATATGCTCCGTACATTGTTGAAGTCTCAAGTTTCATCAAATGCTTCAGTACATGAAATAATGGTTTTGATCTCCATTTGCAGGCTGAGTCTGGTGGCGGCTGGTGACTTCAAATCAAAGGGAGGCTACAGGAGACAGGTGAATGGGTGGGGCCAATGGAAAGGGGTGTGGCCATCTAGAAAGGGGAGGAGCTATGCTCAAAACCACAAAAACTGTAACTTTAATTAAATACGCTGCCCTGGGTGCCAAATCGTCATTATAAGAGTCCAATCAAGACAAAATGAAGTGTAGAAGAAAAAAATATTTCAATGCATTGGCTGCATGACAGCTTACTTAATAGCTAGATGGAAACAAAAAGGTTATGAGGCATGAAAAAATAAATTACTTTTTAAATACATTACTGGAATGCCAGTCAAAATCAAGTACAAGAAAAACAAGCAGCACTCAACTCAAACCACTTCTCCTTGCACTGCAGTTCTAACTATAATTTATATTCAGCTTTATTAAAGTACCAAGTAACATGCTGAAAGTAGCAATCTCTGTGATACCCCCACTTGGAAAAATGTTTCTTATCCAAAAAAGACCTGCTGCCTGACACCTATCTGCTTGTTTCATGGGGAAAACATGATCAAAGTAAAAAATGAAAAGCAAACAAGAGACAAGCACAAGATACATTGCTTAAAGGATTACTGTACAGGTAATGGATCACACATGATAGATTTGCATTCTGTTTGGTTTTTACAGGTAAAGCCTGCATAGATGACTGCAAGTCTCCAACTAATGTAATGAGCTTCTTAAATTAATGTAATCCTGTCCTTTATTATAAATACTGTCATGTGCATTTTAATACCCAAGACTTATACATTATCTAGTTATGTAAGTGTTCTCTGCATGGCAACAACAGAAAGGCTTTCAGTGTTGGCAATTCTTTAACGGTATGCTTATTAAAGCTTACTTGCATCTTACAATCTCAGACAAGCTTACCTGATGGTCATTAAAGCATTGCTACTTAAACACAGAGCAATAGGCACTTTCTGAGTAATAAGCATAAATCAACAGTATAAAATTATGACAGAAACCAGAACATTCTGCAAAATCAAGGACAGAATAAAAGTAGCATTTGTGTCTACCTTGGGTGGGGAGATACTCTGCACATTTACACTGCATAACTGCTCCTTGCCTTGCTTGGACACATCCAGAGTCACTGCATGGGGGAGTGGGGTGCAACAAGTATGTCACAATTTGAAATGTCTCTGGCTGACTGTGATGGCCCTGACACATTTGTCATACCTCTCAACCTCAGAACAAGAAATATGGACAGAGCCATATGTAGAAGTGGGATAAAGGCCCAAAAATGAGGACAATTTTTATATATTGCTCTTATAAACTTAGAAAGATAATAGAATAGTAGGTCTTGCATTAGTATGAATTTTCTGAAAGGTACGGAATCTGAAACTCAAATGGTTGTCATTATTTTCTAACTTCAGTCTTTAATGAGTTGCCACTAATTTGCCAAAAAAACACAATTTTGTGAAAAATGTACCAAAAATGTGATGCAAAAATATAAAATAGCCACACAATACAGCTGGGAACCTGTCAAAGAAGGGACACTTTTTTAATATTAGTACTGCTAACTTGAGCAGCTGACAAAATAAAAGAATCTACATGCATTTCTGAAATAAAAGTAATCTGTGACTCTGATTATTATAGTTATTTCTTAATTGTAAGCCCTCCACGTTTTCTTCCAAAATTGCCATTTTGTGGCGGGATTATTAGGGGAAGAGCAACATTTTGAGCCAAAATCGGGGACAGTTGAGAGGTTTGGCTATGCCTAATACTATAAAGCAATTTATTTGCACGTTCGTCTCAACCTGTTAATGCAGGAAATCTAGACAAGGCTAAATATACTGGGGGAACATATAAACAGTACTATAAATTGTTGTATAAACCGAGTCAGTTGATAGCATAACATGTCTTGCTTTAGCATGCATTTTTCTGAAGGTTATGAAGTCTGAAACTCAATGTCATTATTTAGTGACTTAATTCCTAAATTATTTGCCAGAAAACCACACATTTTATGAGGAACAAACCAAAAATAAGAAGCAAAAATCTATTCATTCTGTGAAAATCTGGACAGTTGAGAGGTATAGTTCAGCCGGGGCTGTCTTTGAGTTTGCCGACCTTCCCCCTCACAAAATCATGGTCGAATGGAGCCTCCCCCCTGCAGCCATTCTATTGAGCCATTAATGTGCATACTGCTTTACTTCTACGATGATTTGGACTTCATTTAAAAGTTTTATTTTGCATTTTACAGCACAAACACTAAGACATCTGCTAAATAAAGCGATGCAATCTCACAATGAAAACTGACTTGGCATTAAAACTTTTCTGCCCTTGAAACTCACATTCATTGAAACAGCATTGAAACCCACATCCAAAGAAAATACATTTTGCAGTGGCAGATAAAGATAAACTTTGGTCTGTTTTCAAATCATAGGCCCCTTGGACACGAAACATACATGTGGTCTTGGATACACCTTCCTGATTATATTAAATTATATTCCTTGTACAATATAGTACAGTTGTTAGAGGGTGTTTGAAATTTGTTTTGAACATTTTTCCAGTAAACAATGAAACAAAAATGCATGCACCAATAATGACAAAATTATTCAATTCAGAACTTTTCTATCATAAAAGTCTACTCAAACTTCTACAATCCACCAGTATCAATAAATATGCACAATCTCTGAAGTAAAAGTAATCTAAATAATTCCATGTTAAAGAAATCTGTAACTAATGAAGAGGCTGCTGCTAGCAAACAACTTTATATTTCATTGTTTCATCTACGAATAATGTGCCTTTTGCCCTTGAGGAATAAATTGCCTAAGTTGCATTAAAAAAAACAATAAGCTAGTAATATTGCAATAGGGAATGGATGGCAAACTGATAAACAGGTTCATAGTTACTAGGTATCTGCACCAAAAAGGACTGCAGAATCCACCCCCTTTGCAGTACAGTACAGTATCAGCAATGCATTTACCTACTGTGGGAGTAGAACCCAGAGCCTTCTGCATCAAAAGCAAGTACACTACCTATTGTGCTATTAACAACACAAGCAGACTTGGCATAAGCAGCACTAAACTTTTGTTCCCCTGCAGCTCTCAACTTCTTGTAAAATCTGCTTGACACTCAGCTGCATCTCTGAAATTTGCAACACAAGAAATCTGGAAAAATCCAAAAAATTTTTTTGGGTGGGGGGGGCAAAAGACCAAAAAACAGGGACACATTTTAAACATTGCTTGTATACTGTTGGAAAGTTGTTAGAATAAAATGCTGTGTTACCACCATACATTTCCCTGCCAAGTATTGAACCCAGGACCCTGTGCAAAACAGTCAGAGCAACATACCACTATGCCAAATCATCTGTTTTATGAAAGAAAGGAAGACTGAAACTTAAATGACTACCATTTAGTGAATTCAGTTCTCACCATATCTGTCAACATCTTATCACAAAACACCTGAACAAAGCCAATAATGGGGGAATACAGATCCCAAACATTCAGTGAATTCAGTTATCACCATAGCTCCCAACCTTGGCACAAAAAACCTGGACGAAGCCAATAATGGGGGAGTACAGTCCAAAAAATAGGGACAAATATCCATTGAGGACGCCAGAGCAAACCCACACAAACACAGGGAGGACATGCAGACTCCACACAGAAGGCACCTCACCCAAGAATCAAACTAGACAACCTGTTGCCGTCAGGCAACAATGCTACCACTGCACTACTGGCTGTGTTAAGTAACAAAAATACAGAAACCACAGATTTTATGAGGAACAGAACAGACAAAATATGAGGCAAAAATCTGCACATTTTTTACAAGTGGTGGTGGGTAGGGAATTCAGGCTCTTGCTAGTTGGCCCAAGGTACCAGGGTTCAAGCCTTATTCTCTGCCACCACCATATAGCAACTGGGGCATTTTACACACACACACACACACACACACACACACACACACACACACACACACACACACACACACACACACACACACACACCCTGACTGATTAAGTTCGTGCATCTATAGCAGCCTACCTGATCACCTCCATAACTCTGCAAGCTAAGTCCACAGCCCACGCAGGCTGTTTCTGGGATTGCCCGCGAGACATGAGTAGGCTGGAGACCCCAGCCTGTGGGCGATGCAGTCTGGTGTGCTTCCAGTCTGTGCGATAGTCACCGCACAGACCTCTGGGCTGGCAGGGAGGAGTTCCCTTCCTTCCCTATCCGGACTGCCTAACTGAGCAGTCTGGTGTTTAGGAAGTAAGCATGCATGCGTGCGTGGAGTTCTGGACTGCCTAACACAGCAGTCAGGAACTCGGCACGCATGCGTGAGTTACAAGACATGAATTTATTTTATTTTTTTATTTTCATTTTTTGCAGTGGGGGGACGCAATTATTTTTCTTTTTACATGTGTGTGTGTGTGTGGGGGGGGCTTCAGTCCTATATCACGAGCCGACCCTGGCTGAGTCTACATTGTATTGAATAGTAAAGAGTTGAAGAAGTGATTTGAAAGGTGCAAAAGCTTTACTACGTGATGTATTCTATTTGTGAAAGATTTAGATACTGATGGATCATTGAAACCACACAAAAATATAAGCCAGTGAATGTTAATTGAATGAACTTTTAAACGTCTGTGATAATTTTGGTTGTCAGCATAATCTTTTAAAATGTGTACTAGAATATAAAAAAAATGATGACTTTGTTTTTTAAACATATTCTCAACTGTATTTGACCTTTCTCACCATGTCCCAACAGTGCACAAAACAACTTATTTCAGAAAAGTTTGGCAGGGGGTCCCGGACTGTAGACCTAGAGTTGGAGACACAGATCGAGCTCCTGCATGACACAAAGAGGAAATACGAAAACATCCTACAATTGGCTCGGGCACTTACCAATCATTTCTACAACATGGTGCAGACGCAGAGAGCCCTTGGTGATGCATTTGCTGACCTCAGCCAGAAGTCTCCTGAACTCCAGGTAAACTGCAGAGAACAGCTGGACAGAATTCTAAAAACACAGACTTGTTGACCATTAGGCAGGATATAGGTCTGTCCAGCTGGCTCCTTTATTAGTGTATAAAACATGCTGTCTTTTTCATTAGTGTATAAAACATGCTGATATCTTACATATCTAGCTAACACTGCACTTGATGTTGTGGTATTATTTAATAATAGTTTGACCTTCTTTGTATCTATCAGAAAATTTGCTGAAAGGCAGGGTGTTAAGGATATTTGGCTCTCAGCACCCCCAAAGAGCTCGCGCAGATACTACCCCTAAAGCCATTCATGTTTGTCAGTTACATGGTAAAAGGAAGCAGAATGAAGCAAAAGTGGCAGCATAATGTATGACTTGCTCTAAAGTCTTCACCTTTCTTTAGTACTGACCCCAGACTTCTTGCTTGCAGTACTTTGTTCCAGAACCTCCTCAGTTCTTTATCCACACGGCTTGATTGACGCAGCATCTGCATTGTACTTTAAACAGTAGTACCCACAGTTTTACTTGTTTTAGCTGTATCTCATTTTAACTTTTAGTTTTAGCTTGTGTTTATGTTGAGCATACAATGTGAGTATACTGTGTTATGGACTTTTGTTAGTAACTGCAGATATGATAAGAAGCTGTCTATCATCTATAATAAGCAAGAATGTATGATGCATGCATTAGGATTACTCTACATTCTGAACTTTCAGGCTGCCCTTCTGATCTCTCCATTTTTGTTTCTGGCAAATTTTCAGCTCTTTTTGTGGTCATGCAAGCATTTTACACATGCGTAGAGGTTTACGACTATGTGCTACTAGAGCTAGAACCTGCACTAGTCTAGGGTTTGACTCCCACAATCGTCATTTGCCTACTGTGCATCTCTGAGCAAACCACTTAAACCAGACATTGCTGCACATGAAAAATGGACCGTGTGCTCAATTGGCTTACCCAGTAGTATTTTTAGGTTTAATTCTCAGCTTTCTTTTTTGCCATTAGTGTAAAAAAAATTTTTTTATCAGTTTAAAATCTGCCAGCTCATTAGACTTCCAAAACATGTACCCATTACCTTACAATTCCATTGGCACTGCTATCTGACATCAGTATAGCTGTTAAACGTGCATCCAATGCAGATATCTTCAGTACAGCTTCAGGTGACACAGACCCAGACAAGTATAGTTACGAGTTATGGACATACAGAGACTATGGTAGATGTTCATCGTGCTATACTGCTGCAGTCATCACACTTGGGTTATCCTGTCGTCAGGCAGTCCCGCAGTCGACCGAATCCCAAAGTCTTGGTCCAGCATCGGTTGTCGTCGCCTCTTCCCTGACGTCAGTGCGACAGGGGTATAAAAGAGGCAGCCGACACCATTTTCTTCAGTCTTTCTTGCAGCGCGGTGCCCAAAGCAGAAGCAGTTTGCAAGTGCCAGTCGGCCATCTCCTGAAATTTTCGAATCGAGTTTCAGCCTGAAGTCTTCTCTAAAGTTAAGTACCCCGTTGGGGAAACTTTTCTTGCCTCAGACCGATGTCAGACAAAGTTAATAATTGCATTTCTTGTGGGAAGCAAATACCTCATAAGAATTTTCATTCTTATTGTATTCCTTGCCTAGGCCCAGACCACGACGTCTCTGGTTGTCGGTTTTGTGCTAGGTTCAACAAACGTACTATTAAGCGTCGGGCAGAATTCTCCCAGCATTATTTTGGCAGAAAATTTAACTATAGCATGCCGTCGGAGCAACCAACATCAGCAATGATTAAAAAACGGGGCAGAGGCTCAAACGCAAATTTCAGCTCTCATGGATATGAAAGTAATTCAAAAGGTACCTACAAAAGAGCAAGGTCAAGGTTTTTACTCAAGACTGTTTCTAGTCCCAAGAAAGGACAAAGCCTGGAGGGCCCATCTTAGACCTCTCAATTCTGAACACATACCTGGAGGTACCCAAATTCAAAATGCTCACACTACAGCAGCTCCTTCCCATGCTGGGCAAGGAGTCTTGGCTGGTAACGTTGGACATCAAAGAGCATACCTGCATGTCCCTATCAGACAAGATTGCAGAAGATACATCAGATTTATGGCAGGTACAACACATTATTAATTCTCTGCACTGCCCTTTGGCTTATCTACTGTGCCCAGAGTATTTACGAAATGCCTGGCATCAGTAATTGCATATTGCAGACAACGAGGAATACAAATTTATCCATATCTGGACGACTGCCTGATCCAAGCGGACAGCAAGGACATTCTATTACAGCATCTGGCTTTTGTAACACAGCTGCTCGGTTGCCTAGGGTACACAGTAAACAAAAAGAAGTCAAAACTAATACCCTTCAACAGATAATATTCCTGGGTGCCAGCTTAAATACAACAGCCCAGATGGCTTACCTCATGCCAGACAAACAAAAACAATTGACTCAATACTTCAAAAAGATAGCAACTTTTACCCAGCTCACTGCAAGGAAAATCCTGCAGGCATTGGGGTTCATGGCATCATGCATTCAACTAACCCCATATGCAAAGCTGCATATGAGAAAATTACAATGGTACCTGAAAAGTGTATGGTCTCAACACAGGCACAGCCTCGAAACAAATATACCTATCATTCCCTGCCTTCAAAAAGAGTTCCTATGGTGGGCTCAAGCATGTCAAACAAACAAGGGTCTTCCTTTCGTCTTACCTCCAGCAAACCAAACCATGACAAACAGATTCTTCAGACTACACTTGGGGAGCACACATGGCAGGACAGTGCATACAGGGCAAGTGGTCTGCAAAACAAATGCATCTTCACATCAACCAAAAGGAGATGCTAGCTGTGCAAAATGCACTGACAGCCTTCAAGGACCTCTTGCATCCAGGACAACTTCGAATAAGGACAGGCAACACCACAGTTATGTGGTACATAAACAAACAGGGAGGAACACACTCGTAACCTTTATGCAGACAGGCTATGACCTTCTGGAACACGGCTTTGACCTACCAAGTACAACTACAAGCATAATTCCTGCCAGGAAAGGAAAACATATTGGCAGACGAATTAAGCAGATACATGGCAGACCCTCACGAGTGGAGACTACACCCACAAGTATTTTCAATGATAACTCAAAGATGGGGATGTCCAGACATAGATCTATTTGCCTCCCCCAACAATTGCCAATTACAAAAATTCTGCACAAGGACTTATCACTCCCTAGCCTGGAAAGTGGACGCTCTATCATTCAGTTGGACAACACTGACAAGTCTATGCCTTCCCTCCACTACCTCTATTGACCAAGGTATTATTGAAGGTCAGATCAGAGAGACCACAAATGATCCTCATTGCTCCGGACTGGCCACGCCAGCACTGGTACCCATTACTAAGGGACTTGACTCACAGCCCTCCATGGATCTTGCCTCAATTCCCACTACTGTTGACTCAGAAAAACTATGAAACCCGTCAGCCAGCTCAGAACTTTAAATTTAGTTGCATGGAGAATTCCTTAAATTATCAATCAACACTTCTCTCAAAGGACGTCCTGAATGTAATTATGGAGGCCAGGAGGCCCAGCACCAGGAAGACTTACTCAGACAAATGGAAAAGATTTTGTGCATGGCACCAGGCTAAAGGTCAAAATCCTTGGATTCCAAACATTCCTCACATACTACAATACCTAACTGAGATGCTACACAAAGGCCTTTCCTTCTCCTCCATTAAAATACATGCTTCAGCCATTTCAGCTCAATATAATACGGATCCCCCAATTTTCTCACACCCTTTACTTAGGCAGTTTCTCAGAGGGGCTAAGAATATAAGACCCCCCAGAAAACCACCAACACCAACTTGGGACTTTAACTTCGTTTTAGAAAAGTTAACACTACCTCCTTTCGAACCAGCATTCTCAGCAGAACTACAATACTTGTCTTGGAAAACAGCCTTGTTACTGGCTATTACCTCAGCACGCAGGGTCTCAGAACTACAGGCACTTATGGCAGTGGAACTTTTCATCATTTTCCATCAGGGCAGAGTCTCTTTACGAACTAACCCTACCTTCATGCCCAAGGTAGTATCCATTGTGGCTTTGAATTAGACCATTCATTTACCTACCTTTTATCCTAACCCACAGAATAAAGGAGAAAGGCTCTTTCACTCTTTGGACATTCACAGACAGCTACGTTACTATTTAGATAAGACAAAGATCTTCAGAAAAACTGACCAACTCTTTGTATCATATGCTGCAGGTTCACAAGGAAAGGCTATTTCAAAACAGACCATCTCCAAATGGATAGCACATTGTATCCGCTTTTGCTACTCGCACCATGGGAAGGCAGTGCCTGTCAATATTATATCCCATTCTACCAGGGCTACTGCAACCTCAGCAGCCTTTCTCAGAGGGGTTCCAACCAAAGACATTCTGGAGGCAGCTACTTGGAGTTCACTACCACCTTCCATTATACTCAAAAACCAGGGCTGGTTTTGCCACTGCAGTTCTGCAGGGCATCCTAGCATCACCTAACCCAGTTTAGTACCAGCCACCCTTCCATAGCTTTGGGATTCTACCCAAATGTGATGACTGCAGCAGTATAACACGACGAACATAGTACAGTTTTGTACCTACCATAAATGTAGATGTTCGAGTGGTTATACTGCTGCAGTCCAGGTTACCCTCCCTCCATCCCCTCTACATACCAGGGTGTTAGTCACAACTCCATGTACATCAGTCTATTGGATGCATGTCTATATAGTGTATTTGCTAACAGCTAGTACTATTGCTTATCTACTAAGGTATTGTTGCATAGCTATTGTATTGCCTTCCTAGTTGGGGGCACCTGACATCTGGGGCAAGAAAAACTGAAGAAAATGGCGTCGGCTGTCTCTTTTATACCCCTGTCGCACTGATGTCAGGGAAGAGGCGACGACAACCGACGCCGGACCAAGACTTTGGGATTCGGCCAACTGCTGGACCGCCTGACGACAGGATAACCCCAAGTGTTATGACTGCAGCGGTATAACCACTCGAACATCTACATTTATGGTAGGTACAAAACTGTACTTTATGCCCTCACCCCCCCCCCCATGTCTTTAAGTACGTTCTCCTACCTCAGGAAGGCACAGAGATATTAAACTGCTTATCCAAATCTGTGGAGACATTCTAGAAATCCAGACGCACAGACTTCCACATGGAAGATTTCCAAAAGGAAACACAGGTCACAGCTTTCATAAACTTCACACTGTATGGTCTATGTCATGTAGAACAAGGTTAAGGATTTAACCAGAGCCCCACATAGCTACATTCCTACACACTTGCCTCAGGGTAATAGGCTTTGTAGAGGACACTAAGTCTTTTTAGACTGTTTTGTTGGCAAGTCAGCAAGTGCCTCATATTGATGGAAGAGCACTGACATCTGTAAGAGTACAATTCAGGCCTCTCCGGTGTTCCTTTATTAACTCGCTCAGCCAGAGACCCATCACTAAGCCCATTCAAGAAATCCACAGAGTGCAGTTTTGTTTACCTGCATGTAGCTTCAACTTCATCTGTCACCCCTGGGATTCAGGTTACTGGCTAAAGCTCTTGCCACCCTATAGTGCCTTTTTTAGGCCAGGTTCAAAGGACAAAACCACCACCGTAACAGATACAAGCATGCAAAATCTGAAGGTAATGCTACTCAATGCTAGAAGTCTAAACCTCAAAATGCACTCTCTCGAGGCACTCCTAAAAATGGAGAACATCGTTATCTGTGCAGTAACTGAGACCTGGTTCAAGGCTCCAGAGAGCACCCCTGCAATACCAGGTTACAACTCTTACCACACTTTTCGGCCAACAAACCAAGACCAAAAACACTAAAGGTGGAGGAGTGTCCATGTTCACCAAGGATATTCACACCGCCAGGCTAGTTGCCCAACACAATGCATCTGAAATTCCCAGGTGCAACTAAGACTAGGTAAGACTGCAATCCAATTTGCTGACTGTTTGACTAACAACATTATATACCTGGCAGAGTGTATGCAATGTTCATTTTATTGTAGATTGAAAGACAGAGTGTTACAGCATATGTCAGCAATACGTACAGCTAATATACATAATCCCCTGTGTCAGCAAGTAAAGCAGTACCCTGGGCATGTACTTTCTTTTATGGTTTTGCAGGTTATTCATCCAACCGGGGGGGTGATTTGAGAAATATAACAGAATGCAGTGAAACTAGATGTATAATTAATCTGGGTGCTGACAGAGCACCTGGCCTGAATGGTGTCATTCCTGTCGAGCCTTTTTTTTAAAAAAGGAGGGCTTTTTGCTGAGTCCTTTGATTGGCTATTATGTATTTTAAAAGGTGTTTATAACTTTTGTATGTTGTCTGAAGACGGGTTTTTTAAACCTGAAAGCGCTAACCTACTGCATTTTATTAACCTAGTGTTTTTTATCAGCCTGGCTGTCTGTTTTTGCTGTTGTCTACATCATAGTCAGGAGTTCATCCCTCTTTGCTAATGGAGCTAGCTTAGTGATGGCCTTAGTGAGTATTGTGCACAAGACTTTGGTTCAGATTTAAGTGCAGGTGCTTAAAATAGTTACACATAAGTGTGGATTGTTAGCAGCAAAAATGAAGATATAAAATACTATAGCGGGAAAAATAAGATGTATTTATCATTTACATTAATATTTTACTGGTAGAAGCATTATCGTAGGAGTGGTCAAGTAACAGATGAGTGTGTGAAACTCAGTTTATATGTGTGCATTTACGCCATGTAGAAATGAACAGATCAACATTAGTATGTATCACTGATTATAAAAATTCACATTTTTTAAATATTTGTTATGAGCTTTGTTACCCATGACAGTTTCTCACAGACAAAAAGAATGTGATGAGTGAATGGACATAACTGAAGAATGCAGTTCTCTTTAACCTCTAAGACATAGCATTAGACTTTCTTCAGCTCAGCACATGAAACATTCAAAAGTTTTACCTTCTTACACTTTCTGGATTCTCAAGATTTCCTTTGCTGCTGAAAATGGTACAAGGCTGTTTGATAATTGTGTACTGTTTTTATTTGAATTTGTCTGCCTTCCTGTCCGTTTTCTTTTTTCTGGGTCTGATATTTCATTTTAATGTTTTAGTGTAAAATTTTGGTAGGTTACTTTTGTATTTTGAACAATTACTTTGTCTTTTTTTCTTCGTCCCACTTTATATCGTGTCTCCGACTAGTGGACAGATTATTAGGGGGTTAGATTTGACTTAACTTTCTTTTGGTGTGCTGGTTATCTAGCAGATTTTTGGGTCTGGTTGTGTAACTGTGGAAAACAGTGATTTTAACAAAATACAACATATGCTACTTGAGATTCTTCGCTGAGGCTGCTACCCATTTTTTGTAACTTTTGTAGGTACTTGTTAGCACAATGCAACATTTCTGCAGGTTTTGTTAAAAAGGACCTTAAGAGACGGCCATAACAAACCGATATTAAAAGGACTGTTGGATAAGGATAGGACTGGAGAAGGCAGTTCTCCTTCAAATTTGAAGGAGTTTCAGTGACCTAAGGATATGTCTAGAGGTAGAGAACACCCTACTCACTCTGTCCAGATCTCCTATTGCCAAATAGCACTATAGAGAGCACAAGGAGTCTTCCTCTTCTTCGACTAAGGTAGATTATGTGATATTTCAGATTCTGAATGAGGCTGTACTCTTTTGATTATGTCACTAAAAGTACCTAGCCACTTCAGTTTGTACCCCCATCTGATGTAGAGCTAGTTACTCAGGGTAATCTCCTCCATACCTCCTTCCTCTAGATCCATCCATTCAGTGTCTTCCTACTGAAGTGTAACGGTGGACATGAGCTATTCCATAATGATGGAGACCTTTCTGCAGACCTAGGTGAAGTGAGTCTTTATTCTATCCCACTGTACTTCCAAGCTGGTCAGGGATTCTGGAGTACTCTATTTTGGATCTTCCTTACTGGCCTCTGTACCAGCTCCAGTTATGTAGGAAACTGGTAGTCTTCAATTTTAGTTGCCACCAGCGTTGACCAATACCTTGGCGTCAGCCATACCAGACATGATTGATCCGCAAATTGTTGCATCTTCATAATTAGCTCTTCCTTAAGTGTTAACTTGTCCTGAGAGTGATTCTAGTGGTTATTGTATTTCCTACAGTTCTGATATGTTGGGTTGGTAGCTCAAGGTCAGGGTCCACACTGATCCAGTCAGTGTGCTGATTTGGTCTTTGTCATTGGTGTCCTTCAGACTTTTGGTGCTGAGAGTAGTCAGACCATTACCAATATCAAATGACCTCTCAATGTCAAGGCCTTTGCCGTGGTCTCTCTGTAGGCTCCTTTTGGTGGCATGTCTTTGGTGCCAATATTCTCAGTGTCTGCAAGATATTGGGCATCTTCTGTGGCACTAAGAGCTGAACCGATTGAAAACTTTTGGTTGCAAAGCCCTTCAGAGCTTTAATGCTGCCATAGAGTACACCGCTCTGAGGTTTTCAAGGACCAGAGGTCAGTTTGTACTTTCTTGTGCTAGGCAGACAAGTTTACCTTGGGGGGGTACTTTCCATTTCCTTAATTTTGATGATGTTTTATTACTTTCCTATTCAAGAAAGTTATTTTAAAGCTTAAGAGGGTTGTGTTTTTTTTTTGTGACATATTTTTTTAAATGGAGCACTTGTTTTTTCTGTCAATTTAAAAGTAAAATAACTGAAAACATTTTTTTCTGTGCTGAAATAATGCTTATTTTTTGGTTTTGTGGGACTGGTATAGTGTTTTAAAGTGCTTTTTACTGTGTTTTTTCTGTCAGAAAGTATCTTTAGTGGACTGGTAGTGTTTACCAGCAATTGCAGTTTGTCTTCCCTGGAAAGAGGTGCCATTTTCTGCTTAACCATGGACCAGACTGCTGGTTCCATGATGGCTCCTTCTTCCAGCCACATAAAGAAAAAATCAAGCAAACAGAATTTGCTACCGCAATATGCTAGCAATTTGCCTCATCTGCTGGAGGTTGACTCTGCTGTGGCCATTTGTTATACATCAGACCACTCATCTTGTACCCTGTATCCCTCTGGTGTAGCACTTTCAGACATTATGGACCAGGAGCCATGTTTTCTGCAGCTGTTGGGGACCCCTCAGTGGGCAAGGGAGAGTCACTCTTATCGGTCCTGGGAGAGAGAACAGTAAAGATTTTCCTGTTATGTTAGAATGTCCTGCCTATCCCTGGGGAAGCAGCTGTTGCCATTAGTAACACAGTTGGTCCATTTTTACGATCAAAAAGAACCAGAAGACCAAGCATCGGTCTACTACTTTTCAAATTTCTTTGAATAGTAATAGTTTGTTGAGTATGGCTTGGGGTTTAATTCACACTATTGATCCTTCTGGTAAAAGAAAGCAGGATTCCTCTTTTTCTGAAGAGATTCAAGGTTCTGAATCTGAATAGGAAGATGCAGGGGTGGATACAGGTTTTTTCCTCAATTTCTGATTCAGACTCAGAGGAGAGTTCAGTTTCTGATTCACCCTCTGGTAGGTTCTCTTTGTCTGTAACTATTGCTAGAATTTGGGAGAATGGTAAGATTTCTCAGTTCGTCAGAAAATAGTACGAGTTGTTATTGAAGGATTTTCCAGCACCTACACCCATTCCTCCAGTTTTGTCTGCTTTAGGGGATGTGTGTGTTACGCATTTACCCAGATATTCAAACAGCTGCCCATGAAAAAGGCAGATAGGATGAATAAAGTTCCTCGGTCTTAAATTTATAAATACTATTCCCAAACCTAACTGAGCTGCTATAGCTTTCATTGATCCTACAGCTGCTAAGCACTTAGTTAATTCCAGTCTTACCCTTTGTGATAAGGATGGAAAAATATTGATAAACTATTTCCCCAAACCTATCAGGCTCATAATTTAAAGTTTATTCTGATTAATTGTGAAATATGAGGGATATTTTATCTGAAGTTCCTTGTGAGGAAAAATCTGCCTTAAAGAATTATTTCCTTGTACAAGTCATTATTTGTTGTTTGCAGTGTGTGTGTGTGTGTGTGTGTGTGTGTGTGTGTGTGTGTGTGTGTGTGTGTGTGTGTGTGTGTGTGTGTGTGTGTGTGTGTGTGTGTGTGTGTGTCTAATTCTTGGGCTATGTCCACTGCTACTGTTTTTAAGGAGATTTGCATGGCTACATTCTCAGAACCTCCCAGATGATGTGAAAAATTAAATTTTAAGTTCTCCATTGGACAGAGATTGTGTTTGGCCCCCACTGCTGCAAAGGTGATCAAATCATCTGTGTTTCTCTGCTTCTAGATGGTGAGTTTGGCATAATGGTTAAGGGCTTTGCCTCATAGACATAAGGTACAGGTTTGATTCTGACCTTAGGGTATTGATTAGGCTTAAAATAGTGTTTCAGGGCAGTTAGCCAAGTATTCACATAAGAACTTAAAAAGTGTGATGAAAAGGGCAAGCTGATCCATGGTATTTTTCAGCCCTCCCTTTCCAGATTGTTCAAGGAATTTTATCTCTTCATCCAGTTTTGGCAAAACATGGAATAAATAGTCTCAGGAAAATTCAGTTAAATGGATGCTTAAGAAGAAATGACAAGGGGGTTCCAAAAACAAGTCCTGAACCTCCCAAAACCAAAGCCAGTCCAACAAGTCTGAATGAATCAGTAACAAAAGGAGCACAAAACAGTGCCAGATTTGCCACAAATAAAGAGTCACACACTGCTTGCACCACGGACTACCACAAATATAAATTTATTTCTTCACAGTTTAAACAAGCGGATTGAGCACTTTCTTCCCTCAAACAGGGACTTCATCAGAATCAATTAATAAGAACTTTATTCACCTTTATATACTTCCCTCCTTAGTTAGTGATTAATTAACATCATCCCTTAATTGAATTTTTAAATAAGACAATACACACAATAATCCATGAACAATATCAAAAACATCCCTAAACCATTACAAAACAAATCTAATTCCTTATCATTATAAGGTATTTAAAAAAAAAACATATTTAAAAACGTTTTATTAAAATTCATAATAAAAAAGTATTTTGTATCTATAAAAAAGCAATAGTTAAAAAATTGAATAAAATAGATGAATGTTGAAACCTAAGAAAATAGTTTATTTAACTATTTAATATTGGCTTAATGGATATCATTTCATTTCATTTAATCATGGACGTGACTGTCTTGTAATTTTATTTGCCACCTAACTTCTCTTCTTTCAATGTGACTTCTGAAGTCTCCCCCTCTGAGAATATTGAATGACGTCATAAATAGCTGTACCCCTCCCTTATCGGGATGCATTATTCTTAGACCCCTATCATTTCTTAAAATGCCAAATATAAATCCACCAAAATTCTTACATACACAGGAATGTTCGTACAGGGCATTATTACTATTACATATAGTGATCTGGTACATATGTTCGTAAATCCTGTCCCCTACACCTTCTCTCCATTTTACCCGCATAAAAACTTGGACAGGATATACACTTCACCAAATAGATCACTCCAGACATTTGACAATTACCTTTCTTAAAGATAACTCTGTTTTTTAGAGTATTACCTAAAATGACTGCGTCTTGACTGTCTTCTACAGCAAGAGGTTCTACCGTTCGATGCTCAGCTGGAGCGCCTTCTGTTTGGAGTCTGCATGTCCTCCCCGTGGTTGAGTGGCGTTAAAGACATGCAGGTAGGTGCGTGCGTGAATGAGTTTGCCTTCTTTGAAGGTTGGGCGTTGAGCTGGCAACCCGGCACCGTAAAAATCCACTGCCAATTATTAGCAGACGGGAGTTCCGCTGTGGCGACCCCTAACCGGGAAAAGCCGAAAGACAAGACCTAAAATGACTATGTCTTCTGGATTTATGTGTTTACACTGGGAACAAGAACCACACCTGAAGGTGCCAGCTCTATCTACCTTTTTAGAACCTATATCAAAGCATTTTTTCAAGTTTGCCCCAGTCTTAAAGATAAAAGTTAGGTCTATCACCCACTATGAACCATAACTTTGAATTATTCCTCAGAATTGCCCAGTTTTCTACACTCTTTTTAACGTAATTTGCCTTACTTGAATACGGGACCACCATAGCCCTCTCATAATTCTATAAGGTTCTTTGTTTCAACATCTATGTCTTGACTATTTTCCCTTAATCCCTCTGGGTTACCCAACAGGGGTTTGTATTTCCTACCCCAATCTTTTTTGACATACTCAAGATTCTCTTCCAACATTTTATTAGGATACCCTCTCTCCTGAAATAATTTCACTACTTTTTGTAGTTCTCCCTCCACATCCTCTCTATGTGATGTCATACGGGCTACTCAAATGAGTTGTCCTTTAATAATGCTCTTTTTCTGATGTGGGGGGGTGACTACTGGAGTATTCTAGATATGAGTTGCTAAAAGTGGGATGTTAAGTTGTCTATCTCGCCTTCATTCTTGCTGGATGGGTTCGGAGCCGAACCTCGGCTCCGACTCGGCCACAATAAAAGCTCGAGAGCTAGTTCCACCAGCTCGAGGCTCCCCTATATCCCACAATGCTAGGCGGTAACTCCTCAGATCTCGTTTGCCGCTATAGCGATCAAGGTGCTCTTCAGGTTAGTTGCTTAAACTAAGTTTAACTAAGGTAGACCCCCTTTTAAGTTAATCTTTCTTTATTAGTTTACTATATTAGGTAGTTTCTTACCATCCCCTTCCAAATTCTCCCCTTCTTTTCCAAAAAACTCTCAAGAGTTCTTCCCTTAGGCCTTTAGGCCCCGTCCCTCCCTTCCTAGTAGTTGGAGTGACTTTTTTTGTAGGGAATTATTTGATTTAATTAGTTTAATTCAATTTTCAATTAGTGTAATCTGTGTGTGAGTGTGAGTGATTACACTTTCTTCTTTAGAAATGTCTAAAGAATCAAAGGTCTCAGGCTTTAAGAAGTGTGACTCGTGCTGTCAGAAGATGTCTCTGACAGATGGTCACACTTCTTGTGTATACTGCCTGGGACCTTTGCACCTGCAGGACTCATGTGCTGTTTGCCATGGTTTCAGCCCTAGAGTCCTGCAGGAGCGAAAAAATAAGCTCATTTTAAGGGGCTTATTAAAGCCTGAGGGTCCCCCGACTCAATCTTCAGGGAAACCCTCCAAGCCTACCAGACCGTCGGCTCCAGTGTCTGAGTCGTCCCCTGGGGCTTTAAAGTCTGTTCGAACATCGGCTCCGGCCGGAGCCGATGATTCTTGAACACATATTTCTACTGTTTCCTCGGCTCCATCCGGAGCCGAGGTAGACATCGCTGAGTCGGCTCCGATAAAGTTATCGGAACCGACTTCCAGGAAGAGGTCAAGGTCACCATCTATCGGCTACGTTCATTCGGCTCCAGCATCGCCATTGTTGTCTGAACGGAGCCATAGATCTCACTCCTCTAGGTCGTCGAGACTGTCAGATCATGACCTTCAGAGGGTGGTGAGTCGACTTCTCAAGTCCGAGGCACTGGCTCAAATGCTTCAGAGCCCGACTCGACAGTCGATGGCTAATCCCGTCACTCCAAATGTTCCTCCTCTGACTCCTTTGAGTTCGGAGCCGGGGCGGCTCGGACCTGAGACTGTGGCTGCGTCGGAACAGATACCCTTGTCTTCGGTGCCGTCGTCTGCTCCGATGTCTTCTCTGGAAGAATCTAGGTGCCGGACTTCCCTCGTCGGCTCCAAGGGGGCGAGTGGCATCGGACCCTTGTCCGACCCCGCTCTCCCTCTCGGTGCTTCGGCGCTGATGAGTTCGGCTCAGAGCCATTACAGTCGGTGCCGGGGGAGATTTTCAGCTTTTCGGAGCGGAGATCTCTGGCTCTGCCTGACAGGGGTGTGTTCGAGGTCATGAGGAGCGTGTTAGAACCTGGTTCAACCCCACAGTCTGCTCCATCTGCCCCTCCTTCCACGGTGCCTGTGGTGATTTCTTCTCACCCCCTCATCCCGGATCGTAGAGAGCCAGCTCCTCAAGTTTCCCCAGTGGGGATCTCCTCCTCTTCCGAGGCCTCTCCTGACCCGGTAGGAGAGCCCCCTAGGAAGAGGCAGTGCAAGAGGAAGCACATTGAGTCCCCTGAGTCTGTCACCTCTGACACTGATTTAGAGGATTCTGAAGGTTCCCCTCGTTCCCCCTCTGAAGATGTCTCCTTTGCAGACATCCTCGAAATCTTAAAATAGAGGGGGAATTGGCCAGCCCTCAACCCTTCAGAGGATGAATCGGTGTATCTTGAGGAGTTTGGCTCTTGCCCTTCAACCTCCTGGGTGTCCCCTCCCTTTGATCCCCTTATGCAAGTGGTGGCAAAGAAGGCCTGGACTGCTCCTGACTCAGTGGAACCCACCCCCAGGAGACCATCAAAATTTATCACTGCCCCCAAGGACAAAGAATTCTTGACCAAAGGCATCTCTGTTGATGCTATGGTGGTGGCTGCGGCCACCAAGAAGGAGCTAGCTGATCCTTCAGTGCCTGTTCATCCTCCTAACAAGGAGTCTAGGACTATGGACAGGTACGGGAAGCGGATGTTCTCGTCAGCGACCTTTTCTATGCGCTCGCTGAATTACCTGTGTCATTTCACTCGTCTTCATAGGGATTTGCTCAAGGAAGCGAGTGAAATGTTAAAGGATCCAATAGCTGCGGGTTTTCAGGATAGGATGAACTCTCAGCTGGCGACCCTTAACTCAATAGTTAACTCCTCCATGCGCCTCCTTTCATATGCGACGGATGGAGCGAGTAGAGCAGCAGGTACAGGTGTGGCCTTACGTCGGCACGCCTGGATGCGACTATGTAACTTTGCGGACCCTTTCAAGGCGTCCTTCACTAACTCCCCCTTTGATGGATCATCCCTCTTTGGTCCTCAAGTGAAGGAAACCCTGACTAGGTGCGAGACTGAAGGCAAGACTCTCTCTGCCGTGGGAGTCCGTTTTTCTACTCCTTCTAGGCCTTACCCCAAAGGCCAGAAGGGGGGAAAGATGTGGTTCCGCAAGCAACCACGGGGAGTTTTGCCTGACGCACAGAGTCGATTCCCCTCTAGAGGCAGAGGGGGGAACAATAATGGTAGACGCCGTCCTAGAGGCAGAGGGGGCCCGCAGAATCAGGGCAGTCGAGAATCCTTCTCTGACAAGCCCTTTCAGCATCCCTGAGGTGTTGCCCGGCTGTCCACCTTCGGAGGTAGTCGGGGGAAGATTATCTCTGTATCCAAAAGCCTGGCTTTCCCTCACTCAAGACAAATGGGTACAGTCTATAATTTCCGAAGGCTACAGAATCCCTTTCCTTCGCATTCCAAAGCAGTCAGGAAAATCCCTTCCAGACGTTCCACCCAGTCAAAGGGAGCAAGCAGCACTAGAAATTTCAAAGCTGCTGGCAAAAAGAGCCATTCAACCAGTTCCAGCAGACCAACAAGGATCCAGAATCTACTCCAAATTCTTTTTGGTTCCAAAGAAAACAGGGGACTGGAGACCCATTTTGGATCTCAGCAACTTGAACAAGTTTGTCAAGAAAACAAAATTTCGGATGTTCACTCTGCAGTCCATTCTGCCCCTTTTGGGCCGGGACAACTGGATGTGCTCTATAGATCTCCAGGATGCGTACTATCACATCAGAATGAGCCGACGCTCCAGGAGATTCCTCCGCTTCAGGCTGGGAACCAGTCATTTCCAATTCAGGACCCTGCCCTTTGGACTCGCTACAACCCCCCCCCCCGAGTGTTTACCAAATGCATGGCACTGGTCGCCTCTCATCTGAGACGGCAAGGATTCCAAGTGTTTCCGTATTTAGACGACTGGCTCCTTACAGCCCCCACCAAGCATCTTCTGCTTCTTGCCAGAGACTACACCTTTCACACATGTCAAACACTAGGCATTTCAATAAATTACGAAAAGTCTGTCTTGTCGCCTTGTTGTGCTATTACCTTCATAGGCGCAAATCTAGACACAGTCAACATGTCAGCCAGACTCACAGAGCAGAGAATAGCAGACATACACAGACAAGTCTCTCTTGTCTTGCAGAGCAACAAGATCAAAGTCAGACTGATCCTGAAGGTCTTAGGGATAATGGCAGCTGCTATCCCTCTCCTCCCTTTAGCCCGATTCCACATGAGAATCTTACAATGGATGCTCTTCACACAATGGTCATACCAACAACTTCTAATGTCCCATTCCATTGCGATAACACAATCATGCAGGAATCATCTTTCTTGGTGGATCACATCCCCCCAGCTCTTCCTAGGGAGACCCTTTGTTCCTCCCCCTCCGGTTGCTACACTGACAACGGACGCCTCCCTGATCGGGTGGGGGGGTCATTACCAGGGCAGGACGGTCCAAGGCATGTGGCAACCTTTCGAACGCCACTTGCACATAAATGTCCTAGAGATGAGAGCAGTGCTTCTAGCGTTGCAAGCCCTACAAGACTCTCTTCCCAAAGGAACTATAGCAATTCAGACAGACAATATGTCTGTAGTGTGGTACATCAACAAACAAGGCGGAACCAGATCCTACCCCCTATGTCAAGAGACACTCAGACTGTGGCAATGGGCTTTCTTCTCAGCGGTTTCTGTTAGCAACGCACATTCCCGGGAAGTCCAGTGTGATTGCGGACAAATTGAGCAGAGCTATTCTCATGCCTCACGAGTGGTCTCTGAAGAATTCAGTGTTGGAGAAAGTTTTTTGAAAGTGGGGCCGGCCTTGCTGCGACCTTTTCGCTACTCCCCAAAACAGCAAGTGCGACGATTTTTTCACCCTGTTTCCCCAACCAGGCCACCCCAGCAGAGACGCTCTAGTCCACGATTGGCCCCGGGGACTTCTGTATGCTTTTCCTCCCTTCCCACTGATATCTCAACTAATACAGAAAGCCATCGCTCAGAAAGCTTCCATGATCCTCATAGCCCCTTACTGGCCTCGACAGGTTTGGTTCCCATTTCTTCACCGTTATCTGTTGGAGCAACTCTGGCATCTGGACCCAGTTCCAGACCTCTTGACCCATCAGTCGGGTCAGTTGCACCACTCCCTCCCTTCTCTGAACCTCACAGCATGGTTTCTCCAATTCCAACTCTAGCCAGGCTTCCCCTAATATCTCACTCAGTTCGAGATATTTTGATAGCCTCTCATAAATCTTCCACTCGGAAGATTTATCATAGTAAGTGGAAACGTTTTTCCTGTTGGGTGCATTCAAAGGATATAGATCCTTTCACTGCTTCCATTCAATCAGTTTTGGACTTTCTAGCCGAACTTTTCCACTCAGGTTAGTCTCCGTCTACCATCAAAGTTCAATTGGCAGCTATATCTAACTTTCATGTTGGAGTCTCAGAGTCCTCCATTATGTCTCACAAACTCTGCAAAGCCTTTTTGAAGGGAGTTTTTCTCCTCAAACCACCTATCAGGGATCCTCCTCCTCAGTGGGATCTCAACTTGGTTCTGGCGTCCTTAATTCTTCCCCCCTTTGAACCTGCGGCTTCATGCTCAATGAAGTTACTATCTTGGAAAACACTCTTTTTGGTAGCTATTACTTCAGCCAGAAGAGTCTCTGAACTCCATGCTCTGTGTAGTCGATCCCCTTATCTTTTGTTTCATAAGGATAGGGTGTCCTTACGTACTAACCCATCCTTTTTGCCTAAGGTAGCTTCACCGGCAAATTTGAATCAAACCATTGATCTTCCTGTGTTCTTTCCTAACTATTCGAACAGATCAGAACAAAAATTACATTGGTTAGACGTTCATCGCCAACTTGGGTACTATTTAGACCGGACCAAACAATTCAGGAAGTCTGATCAACTGTTTGTTTCCTATGCAGAAGGTAGAATGGGCCTTCAAGTTTCTAAGGTATCTCTTTCTAGATGGCTTACTTTGTTGATTACCTTTGTGTATGAGATCAGACATCAACAGTTGCCAACCAAACCCAGGGCTCATTCAACTAGAGCTTTGGCCACATCTATAGCTTTCCAGGACAGACTGCCTATTGATTCGATTTGTTCTGCAGCTACTTGGGCTTCTCCCCATACTTTCATTCTCATTATAAGTTGGACTTGGCCTCTAGGGACCGAGCCAACTTTGGTTCCACTGTACTCAAGAGTCTGTTCCGATAAGCCACCCGGGACAAGGTGCTAGGGACGCGGTCCCATCCAGCAAGAATGAAGGCGAGATAGACAACTTAATATTTCGAAGTTATGTACCTACCATAACATTCCATGTTAGTTGTCTTCTTCTCGCCTTCTTTCTTGCGTCCCACCCTCCATCCCCCTAGCCTGGACAGACCTAGAGGAGGTTGTTTTGTGACCTTTCTATCCTTTTTTCCCACGCTTTACCACCTATATATATATATATATATATATATATATATATATATATATATATGTTTTCCTCTGTTAGGTTTAGGACACCTCACAGTCAGCCTATAGAGGTGGGTTACCCTTTTCCATATAATGGGATTTTTCTAGCTGGGCCTAGCTTACAAATGAGATCTGAGGAGTTACCGCCTAGCATTGTGGGATATAGGGGAGCCTCGAGCCGGTGGAACTAGCTCTCGAGCTTTTAGAGTGGCCGAGTCGGAGCCGAGGTTCGGCTCCGAACCCATCCAGCAAGAAAGAAGGTGAGAAGAAGACAACTAACATGGAACGTTATGGTAGGTACATAACTTCTAATTTTCCATACATGTTAGATCTAAGCCCTTTGTCATCCTTTTGTATAACTGTATCTAGATAGTTAATACTACCCCTATTGGGTGCATAAGTGAACTTAAGGAACCCTGTGGTCCTATTCAAAAAATCAGCATGTTTAATCTTCTTTTCTGGGCCTTTCCAAAGGATAAAAATATTGTCCAAAAATTTGACTTAGAGCTTTAGATTTACCATATATTCACTTGTAAACACACATACCTTCTCTCTCACTCCAGCATGACTAAATGTGCTTATATAGGGGCACAAGAGGCCCCCATAGCAACACCTCTGTGTTGTTTAAAATACTCTCCTTCAAATAATAAATAGTTATGGTCCAACACTATTTCCATAAATTCCATAATCAAGTAAATTGTATCCTTAGAAAGGGTGGTATTGCTAACCATACTAGATCTAAAATATTTAAGTCCTTCCTGTTTGGGAATTGAGGTATATACATTTGATATAGCCACAGTCAAAAAGTTTAAATCCTGGTCCCATAATGTACCATCTAACCTTCCAAGAAAATCCCAGGAATCTTTAATTAAATACTTTCCATTAACAATAGTCTTTTTTAACCATTTGTGTATCACAACTCCAAAGGGGTATGTTTTAGATCCCTTCCCTGATACTATAGGTCTAAAAGCCAATTTTTCCAATCCCTTATTTGTCTTGGGGATACCAAAAATTGTTGCAACGGTGGGGTTCTTAACTCAAAAACTCGTATAGTTCAGATGAAATTATTCCCTCATTTACATATTCATCTAAGTAAAAATCTATCCGTCTTTGACTAATGTTGATCTCATTTATAGAGGATGCATAATATGTCATTGAATCACTCAGCATTTCAAATATATCTTGAGAATATTGAATGGTGTCATAAATAGCTGTACCCCCTCTCTTAGCGGGATGCATTATTCTTAGACCCCTATCATTTCTTAATGCATTCAGAACTTCATATTCTTCCGTATTTAAGTTCCATTTCATAGATTTATTACTTTCACCTGCTTTTGACTTACAAACATCTTCCATTATGCCTTTTCCATAATGTTTAATGTGGGCTCAAGGGGTGGGTTAACATTACTTTTCATTTTTAATTCCTTTTTTTGTATGTTTTACTATCTTCTCATCCTTACTTTTGTCCTGAAATAAGTAAACCAGATTCAACTTTCTCACAAATATTTTCAACTCTAGAATAGTCTCAATGTAGTCAAAATGTCTTCTTCTTTCGGCTGCTCCCATTAGGGGTCGCCACAGCGGATCATCTCTTTCCATTTCTTCCTGTCCTCTGCATCTTGCTCTGTCACACCAACCACCTGCATGTCGTCTCTCACCACATCCATAAACCTTATCTTAGGCCTTCCTCTTTTCCTGTTACCTGCCAGCTGCATCCTTAGCATCTTTTTGTCAATATACTCTGCATCCCTCCTCAATACATGTCCAAACCAACGTAATCTTGCTTCTCTGGCTTTGTCTCCAAACCTTCCAACCTGGGCTGACCCTTTAATATACTTATTCCTAATCCTGTCCACCCTCGTCACACCCAGTGCAAATCTTAACATCTTTAACTCTGCCATGTCCAGCTCTGACTCCTGCCTTTTTGCCAGTGCTACAGTCTCCAACCCATACAACATAGCTGGTCTCACTACCCTCTTGTAGACCTTCCCGTTCACTCTTACTGGTACTCTTCTGTCACAAATCACTCCTGGCAGTCTTCTTCACCCACTCCATCCTGCCTGTACTTTCTTCTTCACCTCTCTTCCACACTCACCATTCCTCTGAACTGTTGATCCCAAGTATATAAACTCATCCACCTTCGCCACCTCTACTCCCGGCATCCTCACCATTCCTCTATCCTCCCTCTCATTCACACACATATATTCTGTCTTAGTCCTGCTGACCTTCATTCCTCTTCTCTCTAGAGCATATCTCCACATCTCCAGGGTCGTCTCCACCTGTTCCCTACTCTCACTACAGATCACAATGTCATCTGCAAACATCATAGTCCATGGGGACTCCTGTCTGATCTCGTCTGTCAACCTGTCCATCACCATTGCAAATAAGAAACGGCTTAGAGCTGATCCTTGATGTAATCCCACCTCCACCTTAAATGCATCTGTCACTCCCACTGCAGACCTCACCGCTGTCACACTACCCTCGTACATATCCTGTACCACTCTTACATACTTCTCTGACACTCCCGACTTCCTCATGCAATACCACAACTCCTCTCTAGGCACCCTGTCATATGCTTTCTCTGAGTCCACAAAGACTCAATGCAACTCCTTCTGACCTTGTCTGTACTTCTTCGTTAACACACTCAGAGCAAACATTGCATCTGTAGTGCTCTTTCCTGGCATGAAACCATACTGCTGATCACTAATCATCACCTTCCCTTCTTAACCTAGCTTCTACTACTCTTTCCCATAACTTCATGCTGTGCTTGATCAGTTTAATCCATCTGTAGTTACTACAGCTCTGCACATCACCCTTATTCTTAAAAATCAGTACCAAAGCACTTTCTCCAGTCGTCAGACATCCTCTCACTTTCCAAGATTTCATTAAACAATCTAGTTAAAAACTCCACTGCCATTTCACCTAAACACCACCATGCTTCCACAGGTATGTAATCTGGACCCACAGCCTTTCCATTCTTCATCCTCTTCATAGCTATCCTTACTTCCTTCTTGCTAATCCACTGCCCTTCATGATTCACTATCCCCACATCATCCAACCTTCTCTCCTTCTCTTCATTCATCAGCCAGCCCCTCAAAGTTCTCTTTCCATCTGCTCAACACACTCTCCTCGCTTATGAGTATGTTTCCCTCATTATCATTGATCACCCTTACCTGCTGCACATCTTTACTAGCTCAGTCGTTCTGTCTAGCCAGTTGGTACAGGTCCTTTTCTCCCTGCTTAAGTGTCCAACTTTTCATACAACTCTTCATACGCCTTATCCTTAGCCACCTGTCTTTGCCATGCACCTCATCTCCTTATACTCCTGTCTACTTTCTTCATCTCTCTGACAATCCCACTTCTTCTTCACCAACCTTTTTCTCTGTATACTCTCCTGTACTTCCTCATTCCACCACCAGGTCTCCTTGTCCTCCTTCCTCTTTCTAGGTGTCACAGCAAGCACCTTTCTAGCCGTCTTCCTTACTAGCTCTGCTGTAGTTACCCAGCTATTCGGTAACTCTTCACTGCCGCCCAGTGCCTGTCTTAACTCTTCCCTGAACTCCACCTCACAATTACCCTTTTTCAATTTCCACCATTTGATCCTTGGTGCTGCCCTCACATTCCTCCTCCTCTTCTTGATCACCAACGTCATCTTACAAACCACCATCCTATGCTGTCTAACTATACTTTCCCCAGTTACCACTTTACAATCTCCAATCTCCTTATGGCCCTTCTACATAAGGTATAATCCACCTGTGTGCATCTTCCTCCACTCTTGTATGTCACCCTATGCTCCTCCCTCTTGTTAAAATATACGTATTCACCACAGCCATGTCCATCCTTTTTGCAAAATCCACCACCATCTGATCTTCTGCATTCCTTTGCTTAACACTATATCTACCCATCACTTCCTCATCCCCTCTGTTCCATTTAGCAACATGCCCATTGAAATCTGTTCCATTCACCAGTCTCTCACCCTTGGGTACAGTCATCACCACTTCATTCAACTCGCTCCAAAATTTTTCTTTCTCATCCATCGCACACCCAACTTGTGGAGCATATACACTAACAACATTCATCATTACACCATCAATTTCCAGCTTCATAAATATCACTCTACCCGACACTCTTTTCACCTCCAAAACACTCTTAGCATACTGTTCCTTCAGGATAACCCCTACAGCATTTTTCCTCCCATCCACACCATGATAAAACAATTTGAACCCGCCTCCATTACACCTAGCCTTGCTCTCCTTCCATCTGGTCTCTTGCACACACAATATACCAACCTTCCTTCTGTCTACCATATCAGCTAGCTCTCTCCCTATACCAGTCATACTGCCAACATTAAAAGTTCCGACCCTCACTACCACAGTCCTAGCCTTTGCCTGCCTTTGGGCATGCCTTTCCCCTCTTCTCCTCCTTCGGCCAACAGTAGCCCAATTTCCACCAGCACCCTGTTGGCCAACAGTACTGATGGCGGTCGTTGTTAACCCGGGCCTCGACTGCTCCGGTATGTATATCTGTACTGTTGTCCACATGTATGATTTGGCAAAATTTTACGCCAGATGCCCTTCCTGACGCAACCCTCCCCATTTATCCAGGCTTGGGACCAGCACAAAGAAATGCACTGGCTTGTGCATCCCCAGTGGCTGGGTTAATGTAGTCACAATGTGTACTAAGTACAAATTTGAGACTTTTCATGCATAGGGAAAATGTTCCTTACTTAAATTAATATCTGCATAGTTGTAAATATGGTATCCTTTGTATGTCGAAGTAATACCTTCTTCCAAAGTATCTCATATACTTTTCCCTGTATCTCCTGTTGTTTTGGTTGCCCCATCCACCTTGATGTGTTTCCTCCTGATTTAACCCCACATCCCACTGTTGTCGGTAATGAAAAGACTGTGGTTCATAAAATTTTCCATCATATTCCCTACCATACACCCCTCTCTTATTAGTCTTTTCCTGGTACCTCCCACGGGTGGGCGTATTGTAATTCCCTCCACTCATACCTGGTTCACCTTTCTTAATTTCCCTGAAAATGTATGCCCTGTTGTCTCTGTAGTGTTTTAAATCCCTTTCCATCTTTTTACATTTTTTATTAAATAGTGTATTACTGTTAAAGTCAACATTTCTTATTTGCTTAAAATGCAATTCTTCATGTTGTGTAAAGAGAAGATCCACCCCTTGAGCCCACATTAAACATTATGGAAAAGGCAATAATGGAAGATGTTTATAAGTCAAAAGCAAGTGAAAGTAATAAATCTATGAAATGGTACTTAAATAAGGAAGAATATGAAGTTCTGAATGCGTTACGAAATGATAGGAGCCTAAGAATAATGCATCCTGATAAGGGGGTACAGTTATGACACCATTCCATATTCTCAATTTATATTTGAAATGCTGAATGATTCATTGACATATTATCCATCCTCTGTAAATGAGATCAACATTAATCAAAGACGGACGGGTGCCTCTTGTGCCCCTATATACACAAATTTAGTCCTGCTGAAGTGGGAGAGAAGGTATGCGTTTACAAGTGAATATATGGTAAATCTAAGTCTCTCTGTCAGATTTTTGGACAATATATTTATTCTTCGGAAAGGCCCAGAAAAAAAGATTAAAAATGTCGTTGATTTTTTGAATAGGACCACAGGGTTCCTTAAGTTCACTTATGCACCCTATAGGGGTAGTATTAACTATCTAGATACAGTTATACAAAAGGATGACAAAGGGTTTAGATCTAAAGTATAGAGGAAACCCACTTTTAGCAACTTGTATCTAGAATGCTCCAGTAGTGACCACCCCACATCAGAAAAAGAGTATTATTAAAGGACAACTCATTCGAGTAGCCCGTATGACGTCACACAGAGAGGATGTGGAGGGAGAACTAAAAAAAGTAGTGAAATTATTTCAGGAGAGAGGGTATCCTAATAAAATGTTGGAAGAGAATGTTGAGTATGTCAAAAAAGAATGGGGTAGGAAATACTAACCCCTGTTGGGTAACCCAAAGGGAATAAGAGAAAATAGTCAAGACATAGATGTTGAAACAAAGGACCTTAAAGAATATGAGAGGGCTATCGTGGTCCCGTATTCAAGTAAGGCAAATTTTGTTAAAAAGATTGTGGAAAACAACTGGACAATTCTGAGGAAGAATTCAAAGTTATGGTTCATAGTGGGTGATAAACCTAATTTTGTCTTTAAGACTGGGGCAAACTTGAAAAAATGATTTGTGGCACCTTCAGGTGTGGTTCTTGTTCCCAGTGTAAACACATAAATACAGAAGACAGTCATTTTAGGTTGTTGTTGTGTCTTTCGGCTTTTCCCGTAATACCCTAAAAACCCATGTTATCTTTAAGAAAGGTAATTATCTAACGTCTGGAGTTATTTATTTGGTGAAGTGTATATTCTGTCCCAGTTTTTACGTGGGTAAAACAGAGAGAAGGCTTAGGGACAGGATATACAAACATATGTACCAGATCACTGCATGTAATAGTAATAATGCCTCGTACAAACATTCCTGTGTGTGTAAGAATTTTGGTGGATTTAAATTTGTCATTTTAGAAAAAGTCTTACCATATCCTGGAGGGGGAGACTTCAGAAGTCATATTGAAGAAAGAGAAGTTAGGTAGCAAATAAAATTACAAGCCAGTCAAGTCCCAGGATTAAATGAAATTATATCCATTAAGCCAATATTAAATAGGAAGGCTGCATCGGTTACACTATTTTCTTAGGTTTCACATTCATCTATTTTATTCAGTTTTTAACTATTGCTTTTTTATAGATACAAAATATTTTTTATTATGAATTTTAATAAAAAGTTTATAAATATATGTTTTTTTAAATATCTCATAATGATAAGGAACTAAATTTGTTTTGTAATGGTTTAGGGATGTTTTTGATATTGTTCATGGATTATTGTGTGTATTGTCTTTTTAAAAATTTTAATTAAAGGATGATGTTAATCACTAAGGTGGGGAGTATATAAAGGTGAATAAAGTTCTTATTAATGCATTCTGAAGAAGTCCCTGTTGGAGGGAAGAAAGCGCTCGATCCGTGTGTTTAAACTGTGAAGAAATACATTTATATTTGTGGTAGTCCATGGTGCAAGCAGTGTGTGACTTTTCTTAAGTCTGAATGACTGTTCAAGGGACCTTGTGCCAACCTTGTCCCTTTTTTCTTCTGGAAAGTCTGAATCTCCATGTTTCTCTTTTGCAACAGATTGTGTCAGACAAACGGGTTCAGAAAATCATTCATCAAGGTTACAGATGACAATGGGAGGAAATGCCTTCTTTCCAGGGGGTTATTCCTTATCCCCAGATCAGACTGCCTGTTCTTCATCCTATGCTCTCCCAAAGAGTGATAAAACCAGTTCCTCCTTTCCAAACTGGGAAGGGTTTTTATTCATGGATGTTTTTAGTGCCAAAGATAGAAAATGCTTGGAGACCAGCTCTGGATCTTCCTTTCCTAAACCTGGTTGTGATGTTGCCCATATTCAAAATTCACTTCAGAACTTGTTACCTGCTCTTGCTCTTTCAAGTTTCTGGGTAACACTAGACTTAAAATATGCTTGTCATCACTTTCCAATTCATCCAGACTTCAGTTGTGTCTGGATCATGTTATCAGTTCTCTGCCTTATCCTTTGTGAACACTCTTGGTGCAGTGGATAATCCAAAGTGTCTAACTCTAGTTATAGCTTGTCGCAAGCTACAGGATATCCATATTTAGACAACTTGCTTATCTTTGCAGAGTCTTTTTCAAAATGTCAGGAATCCCTCTTGAGTGAGAGATCTCTTACACAAGCTGGGATTCCAAGAGAAAATTCATAAATCTTTCGTGACTCCTTGCCACAGGATTGTGTTTATGGGATGTCAACTAGACACCTCAGTTCAAAGAACATTTCTTCCACAGGGAAAGAAAAAGATATTTATTTACATATGTTTTAATGTTTTCCACTCAGACTTTGGTTGCTGCAGGGAGCCCCTCAGGATTTTGGGTCTCATGGCATCAATGATGACCATGGCAAGACTCCACATGAGAAAGATACAGTGGTATCTGAAATTTCTTTGGCCCCAGCATCAACACCCTTTATCTTTTCAAATTCCAGTGCTGGGGTTTGTCAGAAGATAAATCATTTGGTGGAGACATCAGCTATCCTTAAATCCTGATCTCTTCATCCTTCCTGCTCCAGTCAGTCAACACAGATGCTTCAGACTTTACTTGGGGAGCAGTTTCAGGAGGGATAAAATTTCAGGGAGTGTAGGACACCAAGGACAGATGCAAGAACATAAATACGAGACACTTGCCCTGATCAAGGCACTCAGCTTTCTGAAACATCTTTGGTCCCCAGTTGGTCTCTTCACATGGCTAGACCTTCACATGGCTAGAGTCAATACCACAGTCGTGTGGTTTAACATGCAAGAGGGAACCAGGTCATACCCCCTTTGCAAACTAGCCATTTTATCTTCGGATGCAGCTTCACACAGTCTCACTCTACAGGCATCCTACATTCTGTCAGAGCAAAATTGTGTGGTAGACGAGCTGAGCAAGTCCAGTTCAGACCCTTGCAAATAGAAACTAGATCTGGGGGTATTCTATGATTTGATCCATGTCTGGGGAGTTTGTCAGGTAGACCTCTTTGCCTTTTCTCAGAACAATCAAATAGCAAGATTCTGTTCCAGGACCCCATGCAAGAAGGCCTGGAAAGTGGACGCCTTTTCTTTTCCATGGACATGAATGTTCCTGCATGTTTCTCCACCCTCCACCCTTTCTGTTAATCTCCAGGGTACTCCTGAAGATTCAGAAGGAAGCCCCTAAGGTCATTGTGTCGAATCCCTTCTGGCCCAGGCAACTGTGGTTCTCTGTTCTTTTGAAATGACCTGAGGCAATTAGCAGAAGCTTCCTCACAGACTGGATCTACTCACACAAGAACAGGTCTGTTGTATACACCCCGAAATTAGTCATCTTCAGTTGACTGCCTAAATAATAGGGTCTTAATTCCTTTTAGGCACCTGTTTACTGAGAACAGGTACAAGAGAGTCTGCTACTAGAAAATCATATATTAGCAAATGGCAGAAGTTTTCTTGTTGTTGCCAACAATATAACCAACATCAATTCAATGCTAGTTGTTCTCTGGTTTCTCAAAGTTTTGGTGAGTTACTGTCCTATAGCCATTCCTGTTCCTCGATCAGGGTTCATTTATTGGCCATTTTAGCATATCTGCCCATAGATCCTCCTCTTTCAGTGGAGGCTCATGTCAAAATATTCGTTAAATGAGGTTTTGCATAAGATGCCTTCAAGGAAACTGGTGGCCCCTTTTTTGCTCCATTTAATCCAGCTAATCTCACCAACTTGACGTTCTTAATATGGCAAACAGTTTTACTTACTGCTCTGACCTCTGCATGAAGGGTATCCGAGTAGCAGACTTTTACGGTGAGTCGACCCTGTCTCATTTTCCATAGGGGCAGGGTTTCTTTAAGAACTAATCCTTCTTTTATGCCTAAAGTGATATTCAAGTTAAGCCAAACTGTCCATCTTCCCATTTTCTTTCCTGAAACTAAAAAGGAGGACGAGAAGGATACACCTTACTTTGGATGTCCACAGACAACTCTGGTACAGATACTGTCTTGACAGAACTAAATCTTCCAGATCTTCTGATCAGTTGTTCATTTCTTGTGAAAGTAAGGAGGAGGAGCCTATATCAAAACACACTATTTCCAAATAGTTGTCTAAGGCTATTACCTTTTCTTATACTTACCATAACAAAACTATTTAAGGCAGAGTCAAGACCCTTGCCTTGGCTTCATCTTTGGCTTTTTGGAAAGAATTGGATTCTAGAAGTATTCTAGAAGCTGGTACTTGGTCCTCTGTACATACTTTTAAAAAGTGCTTTTAGCTTGATTCCTTCTGTTGCACCAGATCAAGCTGTGCTAGGACCATTCTACAGTGGCTCCTAGACTCTTCTCCTTGCATCTTCAAAATGTAGTTAACTTAAGCTACTGCAGCAGTGATTAGTATGATCAACATAGTACAGTTGTGTCAGTTGAACTTCCCATAACAGTAGATGTTTGAGTGATCACTGCTTCAATAGCTGCTCCCTCCCTCAGTCTCCCTTGTTTTTATGGTGTGTTTTTTATGCCAGGATGTGGACATTTATTTATTTTGTTTTATTGTTCCTTGCACTGCTCTTTCAGGTCTCAGCCTCCCTCTCTCTGCTGACAGGAAAGTTCTTAATGGCTTTGGGTATTTTAGTCAGTTCAGCTTGAGCTGTCTGACAGTTTGGGCATGTGGAAGATGCCCTGAAGCTTTGGAAGCTTGGCCAGCTGTTACATCCTAAATAGGATAAAATCCAGGTAGGTAAGGCTAATGTAGCAGTGATCATTCAAACATCTACTGTTATGAAAATTCAAATTGCACAACTGTAATTTTCTCAGTTATTATTTCATCCAGCCACAAAAAGAAGACAATTTCCAAACAGCATTTGAGCCGTCAGCAGGCTACCTATTTTGCCTGAAACAGTTCGGTGACTCTGCTGTGGTCATTTTTGGTTTCTCAGATAGCTCATTCTTTTCCTTGGCTCCCACTGTAGTTCCCACAGTCACCATGGACCCTGCCAGTTAGACACATTTGATTCCTTAAAAGTGCATTTAGCAGCGATTTCAAATTTCCAGCCATCCACCAGGGTTGTGTTCTTCACCTCAGTCAGTCAGTAAAACATTCTTCAAGAACACCTTCTATTGAAGACCTTTCCCAGTCAGAGACCTTTTGCTCCTGTGGGACCATTATTTCATTTTGGAAACCCTTACCCAACCATATTGGATGCTTGCTTTGTAAAAATGTTCTTAATCAAGCCAAAGCACAAATTAGTAGCTGTCTCCTTTAAAGTTGCAAACTCCACTGTTATAAGCATTTCCGAATTTAAAGATTTGATTGTGTGCAAACCTCCAAGTACCACAATGAGCTGTGTATGTGTAATTAAATTTCATCAGCCCCCATGCAGCCGAATTGTGCTCACACCTGTAAATGTGTGTTGGTCTAGAATTCCCCATTTGAATCAAATATAATGGAACTTTTAAAAATAAACCACCTTGGTGGTATGCAAGTGTAAGTAAGCACTTTAACAAAAGAAAAACATTTTCTAAAGTCCTTTATCAAATTGAAAGGTGCCCACATTAAAGACTCTTAAAAAGTCAGCAGAGAACTGCAAACTACAATCAGGAAGGTCAAAGCTAAACATGAAATGAAAGGAAATTAGCATTTGAAACCAGGGATAACTATAAATCCTTCTTTAATTGCACTAGGAAATGTGACACACTGTACTGTTCTGAATTAATCTTAAATGGCATTATCCGTGATGGCCCAAAAGATGCAGCTAACTTTAGCCCCGTAGTAGTCAATTGAGTTCCGTAAATCCCAGTGTCCCCCACGCCTCCTAAGTTCATCTCAGAGCAGGGCATCACTGTGCTGTTAAAACTGAAAATGCATCTTCCGTGAACCCAGACAGTTTAACTGGATGCTCAGCAAACATCCCTTCTGAACTGCTTCAGCTTAAAACTATCCACAGATTATGTCCATTAGACATGAAAAATAGTTGCTGCTGTGTTCCCCTAGCAAAGGAAGTCCTTACCACAGACTCCTGGAACCATCCATCTGCCTACCTAACCTAAATTTTCAAGGTCATAGAATGTATTATCTCTTGAGTTCATAAATTACAATGTTCAAAACTTTATTCAACTGGACCTACAATGGTTTAGTTTTTGTCAGTGATAGGTCATGTCTACTTAATTTAGTAAATTTCTTTGAAAAGGCCACAGAGGCAGTGGAGAAGGGTCATTTATTCCATATAGCGTGTCTACATCTGGCGAAGGGTTTAGATAGTGTACCTCATGCTAGCATTGTAAATAAGCTTAAAGACTTCAGGGTATCCATTTATGTGATTAAATGGATTGCATATTGTTTAAAAGATAAAATCCACATAATTAGGGTAGTTACTTAAAAAATAAACTAGCCCCAAGGCTAAGTACTGTAACCCCCCCCCACACACACACACACACGCACTCACACACTATTCAGTTCTGCATACAATAAGCCCAGGCCTATGCCTAACCAGTTTTAATGATGACTGTGTGCTAGGTGTTATCATTCACGTCTCTCCAGATATGAAATTGCTGCAGCAAGAACTTGATCATTACAAACCAGAAGTGTGCAGAAAAAGGGCTTAAACTGAATGAAAAAAGTACAGTATTGTCATATTTGGTAAACACCTACCATCTACAACTTAGACTATGCTCTACTCCAAATGCAAATGGTAGTCGGGGACCTTGACATTGGGACTGACAGCCCCATTAATAGTAGTCGTAATCAGGGAATCCTCCTTCGTACCTGTAGATCAGAGCATGTGTATGTGCCTTTAAGAAGCATTTCCAGATGGAGTGCATGCATATAAATATAGAACATGTGCAGGCAGCAGTGCCATTTTGAGATAACAGCCAGAGTGTTAACATGTACGAGTGTGGTAATCAATCTGTTTATAAGTTTATTTAAGTTTGTTACAAAGCCTCATTTCTGATTTGTTTGTGTGTAATAAAGCTGCTTGAACAGATCCCAAGAATGTTCTTCTGTTTTATCCTGACCAGATGAGCAACATGGTGTCAGAACCGGGATTAGAAGAGCTTACTTCTACGTGACATGACGTGCAGAGTTGTAGGTGAAGGCAGACTAAGCAGGTTGAGTGAAACAGAGCACAGACAAATGAAAAAGAGCCAGAAAATAGCTAAAGGTAAAGAAAACTGCACAAATAATTTATGTGGTAAATAAGATGAAATGGCGCATTTATAAGACACAAAATGCATTATTAATCAAACGAGTAGCACAAAAACGTATTGTTAGGCAAATGAAAGGCACAAACTACATATTTAATTAAACAAAATGTTTGAAACCATGATATTTGATAAAACTAGCAAAACTATTCATATGGGGCTCAGAATTACCTTTGGTTTGCATAACAAGCATATTTAAAGTAAAATAGGCACAAGAAAAGTGTATTGAGCATGATGAGATTAAAAGGACATAACGGATGCAATAAAAGGGCAAAATAAGCTTAAAGAGCAAGGTGACTGCATGTTTTTTAGTAAAAGACCGTGTTTGGGCACAAACTCAGAACAACCCACTAAACAAGTGTAATGGGTCCAAAAACAAAGCAGTGTAAGAGACGTCTCTATGTGGAAGATTTTCAGTCCATATATCTCTGGCTGATCACTGTATATTGGTCAGATCGGACAGTAGTGGTGGGAGTGGCGAACTTGAACTCGTCTCGAGTCAAAGCAAGGCAAGACAAAGAGTGATGGTAGAAAATATGTAGTTGTACAGCATTGCTAAGTGTTCGGGGGTGAGCAGGGCGGGCGGTCTGTTTTCAGTCGAGGGTCCATTGTTGAGTGCACGGACAGGCAATCAAAGTGGGGCAAAAGTAGAGTGGTAATTTCCTCACAAACTTTCTGGATATATGTGTACTTTTTATCAGGCATGGGAGTGGTTTGTTGTGCTGTGGAGTGGTGTTGGTGCCCATGTTGGGTTTGCATCCATTCCCCCATCGGTGTGACGTTCGAGCTGGTCCTGCCCTACTTGGTGGCTGTCATGGTGGTATAACCCTTATGTACTTTAGATAAAATTTGTAATGATGTGGTACCTCTTGTATGACCAGATTATTGAGTGGATTGTTGAGTCTGTGATTTTATCCAAGACGGTATGCTACATGGCTGGAAATGTGTCAACCTTGGTTCATTTGGCAATCAAAAAATATATGTAAATATATATACATATACATTTTGCATGTAGGAATCAATTTCTGTTTTCGTAACCTATTGTTGAAGGGGATCGCTTTCGTCCTTCTGGGCTTCTTCAGGTCTGTGTGCGGGAGCCCTGAAAACTATCTATAAAAATATAATTGTGTGGTTGGTTAGTGTTATTGCACATCATTTTGGATGGGGTGGAAAAGGGAACCGGCAGGAGTGTGTGTATGATGCTGAAAACAAGATGTACACTTGGGTTACAACTGATTTGGAATGGTGCTTGAAACCAACTGATAGAATAAAATAGAATAGAGTAGAGTAGAGTGCAATTAGTCATGTAGACAGTGTGGCAATTTTCTAGGTTCCAATGCACTTCTGGCTGAACAGTGGTAGTTTGGTCCAGGCTTCCTAGAAGAATTCAGCCCTGGTTGCCACATGGGTTTGTATTTCTCCAAAGTGTTCGGGATGTCTCCTTCGGGGATCGCCCGTGTCTGTGCGATCCAGGATCTGGAGCTTGAGACGTGTGTCTTTTGTGAGGAGAAAGGTGTTTGGCTGGTGCATTGTTTTTGCATCCAGAGCGGATATCTGACGGATGACATGGGGTCCTGCGCTTGAGTTTGTTTGCAGTCTTGCCCACATGTAGTGCATCGCATTCGATGCACTGTGCCATGTGAGTTGCTTTTGTGATGTTGCAGTCACCCCCTGCACTGGTTTTGGTGATTTTCTTTAAATGAGGGCCATCACCTTGCTGTATAGATGTGCAAGATGTGCAATCGGTTTCACATATTTTGGTGCTTTTCTCATGTGGTCTGGGTTTGAATTCAGTGGAACTTCTGATGTTCCTGGCCTTCCTGTGGACAGGAGATGGGGCTTCACCTGGGATGTTGGTCGGAGGGGGTTTTCCTGTGGCGGTGTCCCAGTTTTCTTCAGTGGCATTTTTGGTGCTGTGGTAGTCCTGGGTGTGTGTTAGGATGCAGCTATTTTTGCATTTGTTGTTCTTTGTGGAATTGCTTGGCATTCTTCTACTGGGGAGGTGGAGTTGGGGGTGCTTTGGTCCTTTTCAATTCTATGGTGGGTTCTGGGATGTTTTTTTGACATCTGACTTTCATGGCCTTTCATTGGGGAATCGTTCTCTGGGTGTTCAGGTTTCTCGGGAGTGGTTCCATCTCTGTGGTGATTCTGGCTGATCTCTGTAGCCTTGGGACTTCACTACATTGTACTTGGTTTTTGTGGGATGTAGACTTTTACTGTGGAGCGAGCAGCTATGGTGGTGCATCGGTTAGCGTTGTCGCCTCACAGCAAGAGGTTCCCTGGATGTTCATCGTGTTTCACTGTTGGAGTCATTGCACTTGGGTTATCCTGCTGGCAGGCGACCCTCAGTCAGCCCGAGTTCCAAAGTCTTGGTCCGGCGTCGGTTGCTGTCGCCTCTTCCCTGACGTCAGTGCGCCAGGGGTATAAATGTTGCAACCGACGCCATTTTCTTCAGTCTTTCTTGCCGCACGGTGCCCGAAGCAAAAGCAGTTCGCAAGTGCCGGTCGGCCGACTCCTGAGATTTTCATAATTGAATTTCAGAACCAAAGTTTTCAATAAAGCTAAGTAGCCCGTTGGGGAAACTTTTTCTTGCTCCAGACCGATGTCAGTAAAAGTTAATAATTGTATTTCTTGTGGGAAGCAAATACCTCATAAGGACTTTCACTCTTACTGCATTCCTTGCCTAGGCCCTGACCACGACGTTACTAGTTGTCGGTTTTGTGCTAGATTCAATGAACGCACTATTAAACATCTGTTTGATTTTGCTTCACATTATTTTGGATGAAGATTTAATTATATAATGCCGTCGGAACAACCAACGACCGGAATGTATAAAAAACGCAAAGACAAAGAAAAAGACAGGCTTCTAAGGTCCAAAACAGATGACGAAGCCTCTTCTAGGCCATTCGCCGGTTCTCAGTGAGGCGCTTTTGCAGCCCCTGACACCCACTACCTCAGAGCTACAGGCCCTAACTGACAACCACATGGAGACACCGAGGCCTGTGGGAACTCAAGGTATTGGGCCTAAGGAAACTACACCCTCAGATGAGTCCGGAGCCGCTGAGCAGGCACTGGCTTCTGAGGGTGTTTTCAGACCTTCACAGCTTACAGTTAGGGCTACTACAGCAGCAACGGCAAAGTCAAAAACACCATTAAAGACAAGGAAACAAGTGCAGCATTCTCCAGAACAGTCATCCATGCCATAGAAACAGATGCTTAAATTGGCCGAAGACCTTATTACTTTAATCAGGGGCTCCCATCCCCCACCTGACAAAAGGCCTAGGCAAGACACTGATTATGATTCCTCTGATCAGGTTTCCATTTCCTCTGATTCTTCTTTTGATCAGGGCTATTCTCTCCCTCCCTATGAGGACTCTGATGCTGAAGAGTCCATTCCTTCAGCCTCACCGCTTGAGGATTATTCTTTTGGGGAAACCCTGCACACCATGAGGGAGCATTTCCATTGGGAGAGCCAGGTGCTTGATATTGTAGATGATGTTTTTTCTGAATCCAGTCGGTCTCCAGATTCTTTACCCCCTGCTCCAGTAAAGCCAGACAGGTACTATAGGGTCCTTGACTCTCATAAATTGCTTTATAAAAACCCCGCTGCAGACCCAGAAACAATTTCTCAGGGTCCTAAAGGGGTTAAAGCTTCCACTGCCAAAAAACCTGTCCCCTCAGATAGGGATTCCAGAGCTTTGGACAGATAGGGGAAAAAGGTTTACACTTCTGCTACTTTAGCTGTAAGAGCTTTAAACTGTCAGTTTCATTTGTTTAAATATCAACAGTATCTCATGTCATTGTTAAAGCAGAAAATGGTTACAAATATAGAAAGTCCTGACAGTAAAGAAATGCAGGATTTATTGCATGCAGCTGAACAAGTGGGAAAACATACTCTGCAATGTGGTATTGATTCATTAGAGGCTTCTTGTAGAGCCGCAGTTGCAGGCTCAGTAATTCGAAGACATGCTTGGTTGAAAGAACAAAGTTTACCTGACCATGTTAAAGTAAAATTATTGGATGCTCCACTACAGCATGATACTTTGTTTGGTGTTAAGGCAGAAGAGGTGTTAAAGAAAATGGAGGATAAAGCAAAGTCAATGGAAACGGTGAAAGATTTCTTACAGGTTCAACCACCTAGATTTAGCAGAAACTGGCCTTCAAAAAATTGGTCCTTCCCAGTGTCAGACAGGCCACAAAGAGGGAGATACAGACGCCCAAGAGGCAGATCTCAGCCGCAAAGCTCCTACAGACCTAAACAATGGGGTGCTCCAGCCCCCAAAGGAGGAGAAGACAAATCACAACCTTATAGGAAACAGTCACAATGACTTCCCTCTGGAAATGCCAAACTCTTACCAGTTGACAGCTCCCCTAGGGGGAAAGCTAGCACTTTTCTCAAAAAAATTGGCAAATGATCACCCAAGACCAATGGGTGCTGAATATAGTTTCTCAGGGGTACAGGTTCCACTTCCACACGCTTCCAAAACCAAAAGGTATGCCAAACCTGCCACAAAACCAATGAGCAGAGGCACAAAAACAGATTGCTGCTCTTATGGATACGGGAGCTATTCAAAAAGTTCCACAAGAAGAACAGGGACAAGGATTTTACTCGAGACTTTTCTTAGTACCCAGAAAAGACAAAGCTTGGAGACCAATACTGGACCTGTCAATCCTGAATACTTTCCTGGAAGTTCCAAAATTCAAAATGTTAACACGTCCCAATCAGACAATCGTGCAGAAGATACCTCAGATTTATAGCAGACTCAATGCATTTACCATTTCTCTGCACAGCCCTTTTATATTATCTACTGCACCCAGGGTCTTCACAAAATGCCTGGCACCAGTAATTGCATTTTGCAGACAAAAAGGAATTCAAATTTATCCCTACTTGGACGACTGCCTTATTCAAGCAGAGAGCAAGGACATTCTTCTAAAGCACCTGGTGTTTGTAAAAAGACTGCTAATTTGCCTAGGGTACACAGTAAACGAAAAAAAAATCAAAACTAGTGCCCTCTCAAGAGGTAATATTCCTGGGTGCAAGCTTAAATACAACTGCCCAGATGGCTTATCTCACGCCAGACAAAGCCAACTGACTCATTACTTTCAAATGATGGCAACAAAGACCCATCTCCCTGCAAGAAAAATTCTGCAGGCCCTGGGTTTCATGGCATCTTGCATTCTACTAATTCCATATGCAAAACTGCATATGAGGAAACTACAATGGTATCTAAAAAGCGTTTGGACTCAGCATTGTCACAGCCTAGAGGCAATCATAACCTTGATTCCCTGCCTACAACAGAAGTTTCGATGGTGGTCCCAGGCCTGTCACCACAACAAGGGACAGCCTTTCACCTTACCTACAGCCAGGCAGACAATAACAACGGATGCATTGGATTATGCCTGGGGGAGCACATATGGCATTAAAATGTATTCAGGGCACGTGGCCCAAGGAGCAAATGCATCTTCACATCAATCAAAAAGAGATGCTAGCTGTACAGATTTCCCTGACAGCCTTCAAGGACCTAATACATCCAGGACAACTACTAATAAAGACAGACAATACCACAGTTATGTGGTACATAAACAAGCAAGGGGGCACACATTACTACCCCCTATGCAGACAAGCCATGACTTTGTGGAACACAGCACTGACCTACCAGGTACATCTGCAACCACAATTCCTGCCAAGAAAAAAAATGCACTGGCAGACGAACTAAGCAGAAATCTCATGGATCCTCACGAATGGAAGCTAAATCCACAAGTGTTCAACATAAGAAAATGGGGATGCCCAGACATAGATCTTTTTGCCTCCCCTCACAATTGCCAAATACAGAAATTTTGCACAAGGACTTATTACTCTCAAGCATGGAAAGTGGATGCTCTGTCATTCAGCTGGAAAAACCTGACAGTCTATGCCTTCCCTCCGATGCCTCTTCTCACCAAGGTGCTTCTAAAAGTCAGACAAGAGAGGCCAAAAATGATACTGATTGCACCAGACTGGCCACGCCAGCACTGGTACCCAATCCTAAAAACTTTGTCCCAAGGCCCACCTTGGCCTCTACCTCAAATCCCTCATCTTCTGACACAGCAAAACAATCAGTTTCTGCACAGTCAACTCAGAACCTTAAACCTGGCAGCATGGCAGATAATGTAGCCACTCAGACTGCACTTCTCTCTAAAGCTGTTATGGATATAATTTTGGAATCCAGGAGGCCCAGCACTAGGAAATCTTATGCAGAAAAATGGAAGAGATTCTGTGCTTGGAACCAGGCACAAGGGCTCGACCAACTGGTCCTTAATATACCTCAGATTTTGCAATACCTGACTGAGATGTTGGACAAAGGCCTATCTTTTTCATCTATTAAATTCCATGCCCCTGCCATTTCAGCTTATTATTTTTTCACATCCTCTACTACAACAGTACCTCAGAGGGGCAAAGAATATAAGACCCCCTAGGAGAGCACCAGTACCTACTTGGGAACTCAACTTTGTTTTAGAAAAACTAACACTGCCTCCATTTGAACCAGCCAGCACAGCTGATCTAAAATTCTTGTCATGGAAAACTGCTCTGCTCCTAGCAATAACTTCAGCAAGAAGAGTCTCAGAGTTACATGCATTGATGGCTGTGGAACCTTTCCTCATTTTTCATCAGGACAGGGTTTCTCTTGGGACAAACCCAACATTCATGCCAAAAGTGGTCTCCAATGTGGCCTTAAACCAAACCATTCATTTACCTACTTTCTACCCAAATCCTCAGAATAAAGGGGAAAGACTTCTGCATGCTTTGGATATACACAGGCAACTACGATTTTACTTGGACAAAACAAAAGCTTTCAGAAAAACTGAGCAACTGTTTGTAGCTTATGCTGCAGGATCATAAGGAAAGCCTATTGCAAAGCAGACAATCTCCAAATGGATAGGACACTGCATCCACTTCTGATATGCACAACATGGTAAATCTGTGCCTAAGGGCATTAGGCCTCATTCTACCAGAGCAGCAGCCACTTCAGCAGCTTTCCTCAGAAGGGTAACAACCAAAGACATATTAGAAGCTGCAACCTGGAGCTCGGTGCACACTTTTAACAAGCACTACCACCTACCTCTCTGCTCCATATCCAGAGCAGGCGTCGCCGCTGCAGTTCTGCAGGGCTTGTTAGCCTCGCCAAATCCAATCTAGACCCAGCCACCCAACCTCAGCTTTGGGATTCTACCCAAGTGTAATTACTGCAACAGTGAAACACGATGAACATAGTACAGTTGTGTACCTACCATAAATGTAGATGTTCGAGTGTATTCACTGTTGCAGTCCAGGTTACCCACCCTGCATCCCCCTCTTTGCTGGGACTATTCTGTACTTCTCAACTCTATACAACCTAAGTGGTGTATTTGCTTGTAGATGAAGGAAATGTTTATAGTAATATATGCATGGTTGTTTGGCATATTTTTATCTTTTCAACCTTCCTATCTGGGGGCACCTGACATCTGGGGCAAGAAAAACTGAAGAAAATGGTGTCGGTTGCAACATTTATACCCCTGGCGCACTGACATTAGGGAAGAGGCGACAGCAACCGACGCCGGACCAAGACTTTGGAACTCAGGTCGACTGCGGGTTGCCTGCCAGCAGGATAACCCAAGTGTAATGACTGCAACAGTGAATATACTCGAACATCTACATTTATGGTAGGTACACAACTTTACTTTCAGTCCTTGGCTGGGGTGCCTTCTATGCGGAGTCTGCATGTCCTCCCTGTGGTCGCATGGGTTTCCTCCGGGTGCTCCGATTTCCTCCCACATCCCGAAGACATGCTGTAGGTGGATTGGACACTCTAAATTGGCCCTAGGTGTGAGTGTGTGTGTGTGCCTTCTGTGGAAGGTTGGGCGCGAGGCTGGCAACTCGACACCATAAAACTCCACTGCCAATGATGAGCGGACAGGGGATCCGCTGTGGTGACCCCTAACTGGGAAAAGCCGAAAGAAGAAGTTTGAAGTATCTCAGAGTGTGCAAAGTGTTTGCAGAGTGTGTGCTTTATTGTAGTGCAACTATTTCAAAGAGTTTGCTGTGTGCAAAGTACAGTTATATTGCAGAGTGCAGTCAAAGTACAGCCATTTCAAAAAGTTTCTTGTGCTGTGTGCATTTGTTCGCAGAGAGCCACCACTTCAGTGTGTTTCTTACACTGTGCAGAGTTATTTCGCAAAGTACAGTAATTTTGAAAGGTTCTTGTGTTTGTATTTTATTTGTAAAGTGCATTAATCTTGAAGTGTTTCTTACTCTGAACTTTTTCCATTGTGAACAGTTTATTCGCAAAGTACAGTCATTTCGAAGTATTTCTTATGCTGATAAGGAGTGGTTTCATAAAGTACAGTGATTTCAAAGTATTCTTGTGCTACGGAGACTTATTTGGCAAAATACAGTTATTTCAAAGAGTTTGTTGTGCTATTGGGCATAATTACAAGTACTGGTACATAGTCCTGGCATATATATATATATATATATATATATATATGTGTGTGTGTGTGTGTGTGTGTGTGTGAATATATATATATATATATATATATATATATATATAATGTATGTATATATCTATATATATATATATATATATATATATATATATGTGTGTGTGTATATATATATATCTACATATATATATATGTATATATATATATATATATGTGTGTGTGTATATATTTGTGTGTATGTTGGTACATAATTTTCAGTCACCTTCACTACTGTGTGTTGATATGGCAGATGCATTTTGCAGACCAGGTCCACTTGTGTTTGATCATAATATAGCAGAGAACTGGAGACTATTCAAGCAGGAATACAATATTTTCATACAAACAGCTTTTTCTGACAAAGATGCACATACAAGGGCATTCATTTTGCTTAACTTAGCTGGATAAGCAGCCATTGAGAGACAGCATTAATTTCTGTATGCACCAGAAATATATGCAGGAGTATATTGTAGTACCGGCTGAGTCAAATGAAGACCATGAGTGCTTAAAATGTAAATTTAGGGAAATGTGCAAATCTCAGACAAATGTTACATTAGAGAGGCACTCATTTTATACAAGAGGCCAAATGTCAGGTGAAACTTCTGCAGCTTGTATCACTGACTTTAGAAATAAAGCTAAAATGTGTAGATTTGGTGACTTGAAAGATGAGTTGTTAAAGGACAGGCTTGTATGTGGTGTTAATAGTGCTACAGTGAGAAAGATTTTGCTTCATGACTGTGATTTAATGTTAAACAAAGCCATAGAGAGTTGTCAAATCCATGAGCTCACAGAAAAACACACAAGTATGCTTACAGTTGATAAGAGCATGGCTTCAGCAGCCTCTAGGTTCATAGGTGTGTACTAGGTTAATGGCCTTGGTCCCTTTACAAGCCTAGCCCATAGAAGTGCCCTGGCATTGGGCTGCCTGACGTTAGTTCCCAGTGCCTCTATCAAGTAGAGCCACTAAAGTGATTCCCGGGGTGAACTTTCTATTACCCATCCACTCATCAAGATTTCTCTTGAAGAGGGTCAGCAAGGTGCTTTGCTTGACATGTTTGTGAAGTCTGTTTCAGAGCATGGGCAGTATCTGGGTGAGGAACCTGTCCCTCCAGCATGTTCTGTTGATTGTGCTAATGAGGTTAAGGTCTCTGGAGCATGTGGTGTGGAGGGATTGGGATTTCTTTAGATGTAGCATTTCTAACAGAGCTAGGTCAGACATGGCTTTGTAAGTCAAGCAGAGATTACCTCTAAGTAGGTGATATGAGACGGAGAATATCTGGAGTCTTTTGAGTCTGTCCGTGTAGGACATGTGTTTAATGCCTATGATCCTCTTCATGAAGCACTTCTGTGGCCTCTCCAGATGTTGCAGGTGTCTAGTGAGGTACATGCCGAATTGGAGCATTATACTCAATTATTGGTCTAATGAGGGAAGAGTGGAGAGAGACATTGACCTCCTGCTTCCTGGATGCAAAACCCTTGGTAATGAGATGTGCCACATAGAAGGACTTTCTGACCACAGTGGCAATGTGGTGGTCGAAGGAGAGGTTGCTGTCAACTTGCATCCCCAGATCTCTTGTAATACCTTCAGTGTTCAGTGAGCTCCCATCGATGTGATAATTACTGGGAACTGAGTTTTTACCAAAGGGAATGACAACGCATATTTTGGCGTTAAGTGTAAGGCCATGGTTTCGACACCAGTCATTGGTCTCCATGAGGCCTTTCTGTAGGATGTCTGCATCACTTGGGGAGTTAATTGTTCCCAGCTTGCAGTCATCTGCGAACTTGGTCTTTGAGTTGGCCTGAACTTTGGAGAAGTAGATGCCAAACAAGGGAGGACCCAGGACCAATCCCTGTGGGACTCCACTCGTGACTGGTCAGCAGTCTGACTTGGAGTAAGCTACTTTCACACTGTGTGTTCTATCTATGAATCAATTTGCAACCCACCTAGTGATATAGGGGTTGATGCCTAGTTTGGTAAGTTTATCAATAATTCCTGAGTGAGGAATGGTATCAGAGGCCTTGGCCAGGTCAAGGTAGGCTGTATGCATTGTCTTGGTGACTGGCTCAAAGAAGTCAACCAGGTTGAGCAGGCATGATCTCCCTTTCACAAAGCCAAATTGCATGGGTTCTAGAGTTTGGAAATTTCCTATATCTTTGTTAATCAGGTCCATGGTGATGCACTCCATAGCTTTACATATCAGACTCCTCAGGCTAATGGGGCGATAATTCGCAGGGTCTGTAGTAGCTCCTCCTTTATGGAGAGGAATGACTATAGCAGTACGCCATTCAATAGGGACAGAGCCTGAGGTGAGGCTGTGACTGGACAGGGCACACAGATGTGGTGCCACCTCGCTTTGTAGTTCATGTAGAACACAGCCAGGGATATTATTGGGTCCCATGAAAGCTGTATTCTTGGCCTTGGACAATGCAGCTTTAACCTGTGCTGCAGTAATGCTGGGTACCTGGAATTCTTCTGGTATTGTGATTGGTCCTTTGGGGGTTAGAGGGGAGAGAGCGGTAAAGTTGGCACTGAATCTGTTGGCCAGTATGTTGGCAATATCTGTTGGCTGAGTATAGGAGGTACCATTGTGCAGTATCTCAGAGCAAATCTGGGTATTGCTGTGGAGGTTCTTGATATAGCTATAGAAGGCTTTGTGATTGTTTTTAGTGTCTGCCGCAATTCTGCCTTCATAGTTGACTTTAGATGATTTAGTGAGGGAACTTTTTGTTGAGGCTAATAAGGGAGTTTTTCCAATCTTGGGACTTCACCATTTTCTGCAACAGTTTCTTTCTTTTGTTGTAGAGTTTATTAATGGCAGGGGACCACCAGATTGGCTTCTTTTTTTGTGGAGGAGAGCGTCTTCGTTCTGTTGGGTATGGCTAGTTCCAAGCATTTGTGTACATGTTCGTACAGTGCATTGGTGTATGATTCAGCAGTCATGCAGCTATTTTCCATTGGCATGGGTGCAGTGAAGTTGGCCACCTCTCATTTTAGGAGTCCAGAGTCAGCTTTAGAGAAGTTTTTCAGGTTGGTTGTGTGTGAGAAGTGGATATCCATGGTGATTAGTTTATGCTTGGATCTCACCAGGGAGGGATCGACTATTGGTGTAGAGCAACGGTCGCCCTTGTTAGTAATAACCAGATCAAGATGTTGCTTCCTCTAGTGGGAGTCAAAATGAGCTGGTCCAGGGCATTGGAATTGATGAATTCCAGGAAGCGTTGGGCCAGTGTATTGGGGCTTGAGTAGTGTTCCCAGTTGATGGAGGGGTAGTTGATGTCTCCTAATAAGAGTGTTTGGTTGGAACTTGATAGATTCCAGAGTGCTTAGGAACGTGTAGTGTGAGTCGCGGGACATGGTTGAGGACCTATAGCAGGCTATGACCTGGATTGTTATCTTACCCAATGTTAGTTGTACCTGAAGTATCTCAGATTAGTTATGCTGGGCTACTAGTCTGGAAGTGTGCATGTCCTTTATGAATATGGAGATATCACAGCCTTGTGAGCTTTGGTCCATGTTTTGGGGCCAAAAGGTGTGGAATGAGTTATAGCCTGGTAGCGCAGGGCTGCTTTCTGCCACTTTAAACCAAGTCTCCGTTACAGCATAGATGTCAGTGTTCTCCATTTTGAGGAGTGCTTCGAGCTAGTGCATCTTGAGATTTAGACTTATATCGTTGAGAAGCATGACTCTCAGATTGCATTTATTTATAGCTGCTACGGTAGTAATTTGGTCTTTGGAGCACGCCTAAAAAAGGCACTCTAGGGTTGTCAAGAGCCTTAGCCAGTATCCTAAAACAGCAGGAAAACAATTCAAATGCAGTGCAAGCTAGCACACTTGAGTGTGTAGCAATAGTAAAGCAAATACAGTTTAAATAAATGCAATTAAATGAAAGAAAATGACTAAAAACAAGTGCAGAAGGCAGTAAATTAGGAAAAATCAGGATGGAGGCACTTAGAGCATCAGAAAACAATGCCAGCAAATATATGAATAAATCAGTCAAGCAAAAATTAGTTAAAGTGCCAAAAATATGCTTATTAGCTCTATATTTCTAGATTGTTTGATAAGCACACTCAGTCAGAACACAAGGAAGTTCTAGCAATGGTAGATTCTAGCAAAGTGGTTTTTTTTTTGTAAAGTGAAAAGGGAGAAAGGAGGAACAGAAGATAATTCAGTGTTAAGAAACTAAGTGGGTTGGCCTTCTCAAATGTTCTCTCTGCATTAGGTAGAATGACACTAAACTGGGAGGAGTATCCCAGATTAAATTTACAGTAGGGGCAGGCAGCTACAAAGTCACCAAGTACAGAAATGTTTTTCACAGCAGAAAAACTGTGAACCACTAAATGAAAGTCTTAAACAGGTAAAGGAGCAAGGAGACTCTAGAGAATGCTTTTAACTGCAAACAAATCAGTTATATGATGCACTCCTTGGCAGGAAATCAAAACAAACAGATGCTCAACAAATGGAGAAAATTTCCAGTTAATACTTTTCACACAGTGAAACTAGCTAAAAAAGCTTTACAAACAGTGTTACAGTAAAAACCTTATTTGTCAGGCCCTGTAAAGCAGACATTTTTAGTACAGTCCGTGCAGATTAGTTTATAGCAACAAAATATAGAGTTAAAAAGTATGCAGCAGACAATAAACAGTGCTTTAAATGGCTAGAATAAGCAATAACTAGTAAAAATACAGAAAAAAAATATCCAGGATACTTATTGTTATATATCCTAGCAAATGTAGACAGCATGCAACACATGGCAAGCAGAAGCAGGCCTAAGCACATGGCAGCTGCAATCCCTGTGGGTGTAGCAAGGAAAACCCAGGGCTTACTAGCACGTTCCAAGACTAGCTTAGTGAAGAGCATGCTCAGTACAGTATAAGAATGAGTCAACAAAACCCAAGTCAAGTCTTATTGTTAACTGTTGTAATTGTGGAGACAGCCCTGAGTCTAAAAGAGAGAAGTGCTTAGCATTTGGTCAGCAATGCCACAAGTGTAAAAATAAAAATGGAATCATTTTCAAAGGTTTAAGTCAAGCAAGCCTCATTCAGTTATTAAGAAAGGTCACTCAAGGTAAGCGAGTTGATTATATAGAAAGCTGCAACGCTACTTTCTGTGTAAATGGTGTATGAGTGGTCAGTGAAAAGGTTAATGCAATCGATTTATTGGCAAAGAATGACATATTTTGTACTGTCCTGATCAATGGTAAACCCACGTAGCTCAAAGTAGACACTGGTTCAAAGTGTAATGTAATGTCAGTAGAAGCATTTGCTAAAGTGAGGGCTGGTGAACAACTTAATTTGGTCAGTTGTGTGAAGCTTGTTGCATATGGAGGTGAAGAGATTCAAACCGAAGGCTGAGTAATGTTATCATGGTATTCAGCTGGGAACAGTTACAGCTTGAACTTTTATGTAGTTCAAACACCTGTGCAATCATTGTTAGGTCTCGGAAACAGTTTGAGAATGCACCTGCTTTCTATTTACCAAAGTCCATCATGTAAGCACATGTCCCAGTTACAGCTTCAATGGTCCTATTTTCTCAGAGAATGCTGATGTTTTCGACGACAAGCTAGGCAAACTTGCAGTTGTGTACTGCATGAAAGTAGACCCAGAGGTCAGATCAGCAAGAAGAGTTCCAATAGCTGTACAGAACAAAGTCAAGGTCCAGTTAGAATGGTGCAGCAAGGTGTGATTTGTCCAGTCACAGAACCAACTGAATGGGTTTCATGGTAACAGCTCATAAGAAAAATTCAGATGAAATCAGAATATGCATTGACCCAAGAAACTTGAAGAAAGCATTACAAAGACCTCATCATCCTATGCGTACAGTCGAGAAGATTGCCACCCTCATGCCAAATGCCACAGTTTTTTCTCTTAGATGCAGAGAGTTTATTTTGGCAAGTGATGTTTGATCGCAAATCTTCACTACTGACTACATTCAGTATACCATTTAATAGATACAGATTCCTCAGGATACCTTTTAGAATAAATTCTGCCAGTGAAGTCTTTAAGCGTGCAGTGGAGCAGATTTTTTTCAGGCTTACCCGTCTGCATTAGTAGTTGGTTATTTACTAGATGGAGGTAAAGGTGAAGAAGAGCATGACAGAAACCTCAGGAAAGTTCGGACAGAGCACATGAAGTGAATTTAAAGCTCAATCCTCTGAAGTGCAAATTCAGACTACAAGAAGTTACTTATGTAGGTCATTTATTTACCAGTACAGGCTTACGACCAGTTTCTTCTAAATAAGCAGCCATTCTTGACATGCCAGCTCCAGATAGTGTCCAGGCTTTACATCTTTTTCTTGGTATGGTTAACTATTTGGGCAAATTTATCCTTGACTTTAGTGAGATATCAGTACCTTTAAGAGAGCTGATACACAAAAGTTTTGCATGGTCATGGTTAGAACAACACCAGAAAACATTTCATAACTGCAAACAGCAAATTTCTAACCCGCCTAAATTAAGATACTATGATGTCCACAAACCAGTAGTTATTTATTTTATTTATTTGATATTTGTTAAACGGATTGTTCCAACTGGGCCAGGAGCCCATTTTCAGTGGAGACCTGAGGAGAAAAGCTCCAATACAGACAAGTACAGTACATAAACATGATAAAAAATGTTTTTAGTACAGAAAAAACTTGAAGGTCTTATATAGTACATACAGCAATCAGCTAATCTAATGCAGCAAAGCATTTAATATAGAGCTAATAATATATACATATATACATGTGATGTAGAAGTCAAGCTTATGGGCATAGACTTACTATGTGTTAAGAAAAAAAAATAAGAACTGGTGGAGTGAGATGTCTGTAGGGTCCTGACAGGGGCAGGACTTTGTGTTAAGTAGGTGTAGTCCAAGTTCTTTTTGTAGTGATTAGAGTGGGGGTTGGATCTTGTATGTGAGGGGAGTTTATTCCAGGTTTGGGTTACAGTGCATTTGTATAGTAGTTTCCCAACATTTTTGTTAAGTTTGTAAATATGAGCAGGAAGATGGTTTGTATAATATTGAGTGTGTGATTTGAAATTGTGAGTGTATGAGGGTTGGGGGTAATTCTAGCCAAGAGAGTTGAGTGCAAGGCAGTGGTGAGAGTTGTAAGGAGAGTTGGTGGTAAATCTAGCTATTTTGTGGTATGTTTGTTGGAGTTTAGATAAAGCTGTAGATTGTATGTCAATTAGGATTGGAGCAGCATAGAGAAGAGAGGGGAGGAGGAGAGCCTGACCCAGGGAAGAATCTAGCATTTGAAGTAAGAAATTTTCAATTTTGGTACAGTAGACCAAGTTTTTGGTGTTTTTTTTTTAATACTTTAAAGGATATAGGTTCTTTCCTGTGATGCTTCAAAGTTCGGTCTTGGTGCAGTTATTATTCAAGAGGGCAGACCTTTTGCCTCTGCATCTAGAACTCTTACCCAAACTGAGGTACAGTATGCTCAAATTGAGAAGGAACTTTTGGCAGTTGTGTTCGCATGATTGAAGTTCCAGGATTATATTTATGGCTGAGCAATCTAGATAGAAACTGACTATCAACCTCTAGTTACTATTTGAAAGAAGCCTATGCATTCTGCTCCAGCAAGACTGCAGAGAATGATGCTTACATTCCAAAAGTATAATTTCAAAATGGTCTGTACAAAAGGTAAACTTCTTTATTTGCTGGTACCTTTTGCAGATTGCCCAGAAATACCGTGGAACAGCTTGATGCAGAGAACTTCAACTTTGTCATGGAAGTGCATACTTTTTCTCCCATGAGACTTGTTGAGCTGAGAGATCATACAAAGACTGATCCAGTTTTCAAAAGCTCAACCACTTCATCAATGTAGAATGGCCGTCAAAGCAATCCTGTGTATCGCCAGAAGTAGAACCTCACGTTCCATGCAGAGATGAGATGCTGATGGAAGATGGTATCATTTTCAAAGGTCCAAAAGTTGATGGTTCCTACTTATAACATGAATACATTCAGAATTTGCATCATGGCCACCCAGGTTCCGATTATACCAAAAGAAGGGCGAGACGACTAGTATTGTGGCCTTCTCCAGCAAAAGACATTGATAAAGTGCTTTCTTCTTGTTCAGTGTACAACAGTACTAAGCTGCATTTGCAAAAAGAGCCACTTCAGCTAAGCCAAATTCCTAAACTACCTTGGTCAACAGTAGCAACTGACAAATTTGAGTGGAACAGTCAACATTGCTTAGTGTTGGTAGACTCTTGTTTGAACTGGTTTGAGATCAATTTGCTACTTAGCTTATTAATGTCCAGTGCTGTTATTACTAAGATGAAACATCATTTCTCAGTCCATGGTAGTCCACACAAAGGTATTTCTGACAATGAGTCTCAATTTACCAGTCAATTGTTTCAGAGATTTGCTAAAGAGTGGAACTTTATCCATGTTACGAGCAGTCCTGAATATCAGTCAAATGGCCTTTCCTGAACACGCAGTACAGAATGCAAGGAATTACTAGAAAGGTGAAAGTGTGACAGTACAGATATGTTCTTGAATTTACTCAATCTCAGAAATATACACCGTGACAACCAACGTGGCTTGCCTGCTCAGAGACTTCTTATCTAGGCAAACCAGAACAACCTTGCCTATCAGTTCTAGTTTGCTGGTGCCTTATGCTAAAAACAATAGAGCAATCAAAGCCCAACTTTTTAAAAAAACTTTCTTCTCAGAAGTCCAACTATGATAAAATGAGCAGATTTCTTTGTCCATTAAAAGGAGAGACAGTGAGGATGCAAATAGCGAAAGGCTTTGATCAAATTGGTCAAGTGAGAGGTATATGAACTGACCCGAGATCCTACTTAGTGGAATCTGAGGGTATGGAGTACAGGAGAAACAGCGGACATCATCTTCCTGTATCAGCAACGATATTGCATCATCATACTTGTGATGCAGACTCTAGATCGCAGAACAACCCAGGCAATGTTCATACCAAAGAACATGTCGCAGTATCCATTCCCATACCTGATGATGTCCCATTTGTCCCCAAAGTTGAACATTCCCTGAAGACTGTGCCCCTGTTGCTAGATCCAATTCTGACTTTTGTGTTACATGATCGAGTCATATTTCAAGACCTAGTGTAAAATACACAGCAACTTGGACATATTTGTTTTATATATGTTTGATTTTGTATGATTGCATGTCAAATAACTAGTTGTATAATTGCATGTCAGAAGATCATTTCTGTAAATTGCATGTCTTTGAATACAGTGATTTCATATAAGGACCATTTCCCAAAGACTGAGGATGTAGATCAGCGCATGTGTATGTACCTTTAAGAAGCATTTCCAAATGGAGCGCGTGGATATAAATACAAAGCATGTGCAGGCAGCAGTGCCATTTTGAGAGAACAGCCAAAGTATTAACATGTATGAGTGTGGTAGTCGGTCTGTTTATAAGTTTATTTAAGTTTGTTACAAAGCCTCATTCCTGATGTTTGTGTGTAATAAAACTGCTTGAACAGAACCCATAAATGTTTGTCTGTTTTATCCGGACCAGACGAGTGACACTGCCTAGCTCATCTAATTTCTAAAGGCATCTCAACCAGGTCAAAATAAGTTGTTATCCATCTATACTCAGTCCAAATTAGTCCATTTATAGACTAGAATGCCCTTTTCAGCATGTATCTAGCCAAACATGTCATGCAGCTAGAAAGGCCTGAAATGTTCCTAGCTAAAAAGATCATTGGTTTAAAAACCTTTTATCACTAAGACAGGTATGAAGCCCTAATCCTCATCTGTTATAAGCTCCTTTGAGGAGATTTTTATCTTGCTTTCCTTGCCATTGAAGTATGTACTCTGCTTGATCTCCTATACCTCAGTAAGACCACTCCACGAACACTTGGACTAAGGATCTTGTCCTTAGTTTGCATATAAATAAAACACATTTGGGAACAGATGTATTTTCCAGTGGTTACATCTCTGTATCAAATTGCCATTTCCTGTTAGATTGACACCCTCATATCTTTCAAGCAGTACCTGGGTTATTGAATGTATATTCACAAATTCATCCTTGTCCAGACATATATTTTGCCTTCCTTGAAAGCAGAAGGTACATTTGGTACTCGAACCGTGAACCCCTGCATGTAAAGCTGAGACTCTAACCACTACACTATCCAGGTTGGGTGTCTGCAGAGTGCAAATGGTCTCTTGACTTGCTTGCTTTGTAATGTCTGTGATCCTATGAGAATTTTGCTAGTCAAAGCCTGTATCTGATTTTCTACAAAGAGAAGATGCTACTGTGGAAAAACACCTTTGCCATGCCCAAGGTAGCAACAGAGATAAACTTAAACCACTCACTTTATCTCACAGTTTTCTTGCTATATAAGTATGAGAGGGGAGTGTGTTCTGCATAAAATAATGTCAACATATACCTCGCTTCTGCCTGCACAAAATACAGGAGTTTAGAAGTGACAAACTGTTCATCTCGTATGCCTAAAATGCCTTCAGGTATCCACAGATGTCCTTCCATATCACTGTTGCAGTATTCCTTACAGTAGGCTCCCCTGCCAAGGGTAGTCTGACACCCGGCCAGTGTACCAAAGCCTTAGGTTGTAATAAAGGCATCATACATAGGCTCATAGGTGTTTATTTAGGCTAATGGCGACAAGGGCCTTTTTAAGCCTAGCCATGCATCCCAGATCTATGGCAAGTTCTGGTACCACTGCAGACACATGATGGTCAAAGGCTATGTTACTGTCTGTGTGCGTCCCGAAGTCCCTGACTCCTGGGTCAACGCTAAGGGGTATGTTGTCAATATGATAGCTACCAGAGGTGGATGACTTCCTGAAGGATACTATTATGCATTTCATGGCATTTACTTTTAGTCCATGGCTCTGACACCAGTTGTTTGTATCAGCCTTTCCTATAGAACATTTGTTTCACTGTGGGATTCAATAACCGCTTCTTATTTGCAATCATCTACAAATTTAGTCAGCCAGAGACTATTGACATTGGCGTTGACTTCAGAGAAGTAAATTCCAAAAAGGATCGGTCTCAGGACCAGTCCATGGTAACACATAAAGGTGGCATACGAAAGTGCTATCCCCAGAACTTTGCTAGCAGTTTGAGCTCCATCTAAAATGTCAGTCTAAATGCTCGTTCATCTGCCAAGCCATTTTTCACATAAGTGCCCCATTTGGGTTTTTTCTCATTGTACTTTACTTGTGGTTGTAGGTTTTATGTCATCCAGAAAGGGTAAATGCCAATGTGAGAGACACATTCCCCATAAGGACTGACAGGAGCAGTGTTTATTTTTCTTAAGTGCTTCTCATGACCATATGTGTTGCCCTGTTTGTCAGATGTTTGTTCCAGAAACTTTGCTTAGTCATCTCTCCACTTTAACCATTTGCCTAGACAACCGTCTTAAATTATTGGCTCTGGATTCTATGATGGAATCCTCCCGGCCCAAAGATCAACCGTCCACGAAGAAGAAGACCTCTTGAGGCTGGTGAAAGCCTGGAAGATCACCTGGTTTTTCAGTCAGATTCCTCTGCCACTACTGTCTGAGGCCAGCATGAATCTGGCGTCTTGCACCTTCCCGGAGGCTCTGTAGAAGTCTGTTTCAGATGTTCAGGGCAAATCGCTACTGGTTATTTCTGAAGGACCTAGGGGTGTTCCCAAATGTTCCCAAATCCTTACTAGGGAGGAGATTCCTACTACGCTTATTGAATGTAGGCAGGGATCCGAGCCACCTAAGATATTTAGGGCTGACGTCCCCTTGAAAAAGAAGCAGAAAACTAAGCACATTTCTTGTGCTCCTAAGGAGCCTCAATGTGAATGGCAGGATTTCACACTGGGGTTTTTTAATGCTCTTATGGCTTTGAAGCCCCCTTAGGGGTTTCTGTTCCCGCCATCCCTTGGTTGTCTTCTCTCAGGACACCTAGGGAGCAGCTTTTGTCTGATGAGGATGTGGATTCTGATGAATCCTTTACCTATTCCTCCCAGATTCCCTCTCCTTTGGGCTGTGGTTCTGAGGAAGAGGACTCTCTTAGTCCTGATTCTCCTTTTGAGGAGAGTTCCTTTGGAGATGCAGTTTCCCGTATGATGGAGTTCAAGTGGGACTGTACCAAGGACTCAGATGTCCAGCAGAGGAATTCTGAACTCTTTCAAATGGAGACTGCCAAGTCCTCTGCTCATAGGTTCATAGGTTGATACTAGGCTATCTGCCCTAGGGCATTTATAAGCCTAGCCAGAGTGTGTTTAATTCGCCACCCTTTTAGATTAGTTGACTGTGCCTCTGTATAGTAGGTCACAAAAGGTAGCCCTTTTAAGGTTAGTTTACTGTACCTCTGTCAAGCAGGGACACAGAAGAGATCCCAGGGGTAAACTTATGATCTCCCATCCACTCGTCAAGATTTCTCTTGAAAAGCGTCAGTGAGGGGGCTCTGCCTAACATGGATTGGGATTTTGTTCCAGAGTGAAGGAAGCCTCTGGGATATGAATCTGTCCCTCCAGCATGTCCTATTTATTTCTGTGCTGAGGTTCAAGTCCCTGGAGCGTGTAGCTCTAAGGGATTTGGATTTCCTGAGGTGAAGCATGTCCATTAATTCTGGGTTGGACATGGCTTTATACGTCAGACACAGATCGCCTCTGAGTAGGCAGTATGCAACTGAGTAGAGCTGGAGTTTCTTTAGCCGAACTGCATAGGGCATCTGTTTGAGTTCCTTGATCCTCTTGCTGAGGTACTTTTGGGGTCTTTCCATTTGCTGCAGGTGTCGGGTAAGGTACATCCCAAATGGGGCAATGTATTCAATTATGGGCCTGATAAGTGATGAGTAGAGGGGCACAATGACCTCTCTTGATGTAGATGTGAACCCTTTCGTGATAAGGTGGGCTATATAGAAGGTCTTTCTAACCACTTTGGCAACGTGATTGTCAAATGTCAAAGGAGAGATTGCTATCTACTTGGGTCCCCAAGTCCCTAATTACTTCTTCCGTACTTAATGGATTACCACCTATGTGGTAATTTGTGGGCACTTTGTTTTTCCCAAAGGGGATGACTATGCACTTTTTGGCATTTAGCTTTAGGCCATGGCTCTGGCACCAGTTATCCGTCTCTGTGAGACCCTTTTGGAGGATGCTTGTGTCAGCCGGAGAGTTGATTATGGCACCCAGTTTGCAGTCATCTGCGAACTTGGTCAGCCATAGTCCACCCGTGTTAGCCTGTACCTCGGAGAAATATATACTGAACAAGAAAGGTCCCAGGACTGAGCCTTGTGGGACGCCACTTGTAACTGGTTTAGAGTCTGACATGGCACCTGCTATTCTGACCGTGTGGGTTCTATCCCTGAGCCAGTTTGCAACCCATCTTGTGACATCGGGGTTGATATTTAAGCTGGTGAGCTTATTTATGATGTCCGAGTGGGGTATTGTGTTGAAGGCTTTTGCGAGGTCCAGGTAGGCTGTGTGGACTACCTTCCCTTCATCTATGGCTTTGGTAACTGTTTCAAAGAAGTCGACTAGGTTCAAGAGGCAAGATCTGCCCTTAACAAAGCCGAATTGGGTAGGATCCAGTGTCTGGAGGTTCCCAATGTCTTTGTTTATGATTTCCATGATGGTACACTCCATAGCTTTGCAGATCAGGCTAGTCAGGCTTATAGGGCAATAGTTTCCGAGGTCTGTTGTGGCACCACCTTTGTGGAGCGGGACCACTGTTGCTGTATGCTATTCCTTGGGTACATATCCTGTAGTAAGGCTGAGATTGAACAGTGACTTTATATGAGGGTTTAGTTCTTCTTTGAGCTTGTGTAAGATGCAGCCCGGGACACTGTCTGGTCCCATTGATGCTGTGTTTTTTGCTTTGGAGAGGGCAGCTCTCACCTGTGCCTCTGTGATCTCAGGAAGGCTACACTCTGTTGGTATAGACATTTGCTCTTTTGGGGTGGGAGAAGTTTACACTGAACCTTTCTGCCAGGATGTTGGCAATGTCTGTGGGTTCAGTGTATTTTTTGTCATTTTGCACTAACTCAGAGCATATCTGGGAGTTGCCTCCCAGGTTCCTGACATAACTAAAGGCCTTGTGATTATCTTTAGTGTCTTGTGCAATTTTTCTTTCGAAGCTGGCCTTAGATGATTTTATGAGGGATCGTAGTTTCTTGCTAGTACTGATCAGAGATGCCTTCCCTTTTTGGGATTTTGCTCTATCATGTAATAGCTTTCTCTTTATGTTGTATAGCTTTTTTATGGCCGGGATCCACCAGACAGGTCTCCTGCCTTTGGAGGAGTGAGTCTTGGTTGGGATAGCATGCTCCATGCATTCCTGTAGGTGTCCATAGAATGCTTTTGTAAAGGATTCTGCATTTTGGGCCGTAGTTTTCACTGACCCGGGGGCTTTGAAGGATTCCACCTCGGTTTTGAGAACTGTAAAGTTTGCTTTTGAGAAGTTCTTCACCGTGGTTTCCTTGGCTGGGGGTGGGGGCAGAATATGGATGTCCAGTGAGATTAGTTTATGGTCTGATCTTACCAATGAGTAGTATACCTCTGGTGTGGAACATAGAGACCCCATGTTGGTGATGACCAGATCCAATATGTTTTCCCCTCTTGTGGGAGTGGTGACCAGTTGTTCCATAGCATTTGAGTTTATAAATTCTAGGAACCGTTGGGCAAGGGTGTTTGGGCTTGAGTAGTTTTCCCAATCAATGCTTGGGTAGTTGAAGTCACTCAATATAATGGTGTTTGGAGAGACCTTCATATTCTCCAGTGTTCTCAGGAAAGCCGAGTGGGGTTCCTGTTTTTGGGAGGGTGGTCTGTAGCAGGCTACAAACTGAAAGGCAGCTTTGCCCACTGTTAGTTGCACATGGATGGTCTCCGATGCTTCGTGCAGTGCACCTAACCTGGAGGTGTGGGTATCTTTGATAAATATGGATACTCCCCCCTCCTTTTGTGGTTCGGTCCGAGTTTTGGGGCCGAAAAGCATGGTATGAAGTATAACCTGTTAGTGCTGTGGTGCTCTCGGGAGCCTTGAACCAGGTTTCTGTTACTGCACAGATATCGATATTTTCCATACTGTGGAGAGTCTCGAGTGCATGCATCTTGAGGTTTAGACTTCTGGCGTTGAGCAGCATTACCCTTAGTTTTTTTTTCTTTGTGTTGTCTATGGAGGTGGGTTTGTCTTTTGAGCCTTGCCTAAAAAAGGCAATATGGGGGAGGCAAGAGCCTTTGCCAGTATTCGAAAACCCAGGGGTGACAGGTGCAAGTCGTCCCTAGCGAAGCAACGTGGCTTGTCGAGTATGTCATCCCAGGCTGACAGACACTGGATCCTCTTTGAATGATACCAGTACTTTAGCCAATTGTTAAAATTGATCATTTTGTCTTTATACTGTGGCATCATTCTTGGTGAGGGCAAGATGCTACTCAAGGTCAGGGTCATACCGGCCTGGGCTACATGATCAGAGAGCTCCTCTGTCTCTTTTCATGTAGTCCAGGGAGGTACGCCTCCGGTCATTCACACCAGCATGGACAATGACGGAGTCATATTTGTACTTGCTTTGGAGTGACCTGAGTGCTTGTGTTATGTGGCGGATCCTGGCACCCGACAGGCAGCTTACAGTGACCTTCTCCTTGTTCAGTCTGGTGAGTGGGACGTCAGTTTGTCTGACAATAGAGTCACCTATTACAAGTGTATTAGGTGTGTTGTTTAGCCTTAAGGGCTGTGACTGTGTGAGCTGTGTGTTACGTGGGTATTGCTTTGTGGTAGGGTTTGCTTGGATGTTTGCTTTGGAGGTCTCTGCTGCTTAGGCAGAGTTTTATTTAGAGCCTCCGAGTATGTTTTTGTGTGTTTGTGTTTGGTTTGCTGATGTGATAGGTCTGTGTGAGACTGGATTTGTGGTGTGTTTGGTTACCTTCTCCTCCTGACTGGCTGTGCCAGTACTGGGTTGAGAGAGCTCAGCCTCCAGTTTGGCTATATAGTTGCATCTCTCACATATATTTGAGCTTGTTGGGAGGAGGAGAGGGTGATCTGTTTACATAAGGCAGTTGTAACATTGCCTCAAAATTCCCAGATTCACCAGCTGGACTGGAGAGTAAACCCGAAATTGACCTTTGGACATGCCTGAATAATATAGGGAACTACTTCTTGACTGATCAGAAACAACCAATAGGGCGCAAGTACTTAAAAGGAGTATAAGAGGATGTAGTGCTTAAGTTTATTAGTGTTTACCTATGAGATTACTTATACGAGCAAGTGCAGGGCTTCAGAATGAAAGTAGAGTGCTTATTTTGAGATTTAGAGCAGTTCTAAGGGAAAACGTGAAGAGCAGACTTTGTGGAGCCAGAAATAGTTTAAACCTGATTAAGCAGCGCTGCCCGATGCTGCTCTGTGCACAACACCACGCAAAAAGTGAGATGCAGGGTTTTAAGAGAGAGAGATCAAGGAGTTTGGAATTGACCCATAATGGCCAATAAAACTACAGTTTCTAGGCAGTAACCACTCATACAGGGACAGGCAGGCTGCTCAGTGTTAACCACTGCCACTGGTGAACACAGAGACTTCCCTTTAGCCCAAGCAAGCACTGGCCTCCAAGAAACTTGCAAACAGTTCAAAACAGCAACTCTGTAACTGAACTTTCTTTTAAATTATAGAAAGTGGGAAAATAGCAAGATTTTTTGTTTGTTTTTGTTTAAGGATAGCAGAGACACACAAGTAGCAGACTGGTCAGAACAGTGCAATAAATGACTCCAACACTTGTGTGCTAGGTCAGAGGCAGGTAAAATGCAATTTTAAGAAAAAACAATTTTAAATTAAGTGCAACACAAAAATGCAATAAACAGGCTCTAGGTATGTTCTAAATGCTGTTTCTAACACAGATATCAATTTTTGCAATCAAGAAAATGCCAAAAAGTAGGCGGCAATGCAGTTTTTCCTAAGAAATAAATCACAAGAAAATACTTAAAATCTCAAAAGTGGCTCCTTTCTTCTGTCAGCGTTTTCTCCTCTTTTTTCAGTGCTTCAACAACTATCAAGCCTGGAAAGATGCCAAAACCACGCGGCTGCATGGTTTTAAGAGAGTGAGATCAAGGAGTTTGGAATTGACCCAAAATGGCCAATAAAACTACAGTTTCTAGGCAGTAACCACTCCTGCAGGGACAGGCAGGCTGCTCAGTGTTAAACACTGCCACTGGTGAACACAGAGACTTCCCTTTAGCCCAAGCTGTCTCTCCTGTTCTTTCTGTCTTATTTTCTACAACTTCTAAGGTTCCAGACTCCCAGCCCCCTTCTTCAGAAAACAACCTGATAGGTTTTATAAGATGCCTGATGATTGCACATTCCTTTGCTAGTATTCCTCTGATGACCCTTCTGTTATTTGTTTCTTCTGATAAATCATCTAAGCTTTTACCTTCTACAAAGCTTGCTGCCCTGTGACAAGGACAGCAGGACTATGTAGAGTTTGGATAAGAAAGTATGTAATGCTGCTACCCTGGCCCCTTGGGCTGTGAATTACCAGACCCATATGAGCAGGTATATTTTGACTTTTCTCTCTCAGGCTTTTCAGGTTATTTCAGATCTTCCTGACTGTGAGGGGAAGACTTTGGCTCTTCCTTTGTTAGGGTCCTATTCTCAAGTTGCTCGCCATTCTGTTATATGCAGCTATGATGCAGCTGATATCTCATCTAGAGCTGCTGCTTTTGGTTCTGTGTTGAGGAGGTATTCCTGGCTTCGTCTTCATCTTTGCCTGATGATATTAAGGCCAAGCTGATGGGTGCTCCTCTAGATCTCTTTGGTTCTGCAGCTGCTGAGCTTTTTAAGTCTCTTCAGGAAAAGGTTAAGCTATGCAAGAATTCAACAGTTTTGTTTCCTCTCTTAGCAAATTTCAGAGGAATTACCCTAATAAACCTGCCTTTGTTGGTAAAGGTAAAAAGGGTAGTAGAATGGCTCCTCCTGCTAAGTGTACTCAAAGTCCTTCAACTGATTCTCATTTTTCCCCGCTCCTCAGCCATGTTCCTGTATTTCTTTGTCCCTTCCAAATCGGTTAAGGATCTCTTGGGATTATTGGGTTCTGTGCATCAATCTTCAGAGGTATTACATGATTTGGAAATCCCCCCCCCCTTATGTATTCCTCAACCCCCTCAGGAGCAGCTGCCCTTTTTTCCAGATGTTCTTCAGAGCCTTTTATCTCAAGAAACAATTCAAGCAGTTCCAGCCCCTCAGAAAGGTAAAGGATTGTACTCCAGAAAGTTTCTGGTTCCCAGGAAAGAAGGCACCTCTACACCCATTCTGGATCTCTCTCATCTCAACACCTTTTTGAAGGTTCTTTCGTTTTGGATGTTGCCCCTTCAAACCTGATTTCCTCTTCTTCTTCAGGCTTTTCTAGTTTCTCTGGATCTAGGATGCCCATCTCCATATCCCAATGCATCCCCTTTTCAGGAAGTTTTTAAGTTTCTCTGTTGCTTTCTTGCATTTTCAATTCTGTGCTTTCCCTTTGGCCTCTCTACTGCCCCAGGGTTCTTCACCAAATGCCTCGCTCCTGTGATTGCTTTTTGAAGGATGAGGGGAATAAACATTTTTCCTCATGTGGACAACCTGCTTATTCAGGCTTCGTCGCCAGAGATTCTGCTTCAGCATCTTCACTATGCTATCTGTCTCCTGCAAAGCCCAGGGTTTACTGTGAATTTCCAGAAATCCTTCCTAAATCCTTATCAGGATCATGTTTTCCTAGGGTGCAGAATCTAGACTATTCCAGTGCTGCCATCTCTACCTCCTCACAAGCCTTCAACTTTGATTGTCTTCTTTCAGTCCCTTCTTCCTCTGGCCTCCATTATAGCCAGGGAGTTTCTAAGGGCTCCGGGAAACATGGCTTCCACCATTCCTTTGCTTACTCCGGCCAAGCTTCAAATGAGAAAGCTTCAGTGGTTTCTAAAGTCAGTCTGACTTTAACATTCTCATTCTTCAGATTTTCCGATTCCCCTTCTTCTGTGCCTCAAGCTGGATCTTCACTGGTGAATTCATAGATTATCCCTGAAGCCAGGTCCCCCTTTTCTACCTCCAATCCCCGCTCAGGAACCTTTTTTTCAAATGCCTCAGACATGAGGTGGGGGGCCACGTTTGGTCTCTTCATCAGAAGAAGGACCATATCAGTATCAAAGGGATGATGGCTCTTCTCCTGGCCATTCAGGCCTTTCATTCTCTCTCTTCCTTCCAGTGTCCCTCAAAATCTTAACAGACACAGCCACAGTGATGTGGTACATCAACAAGCAAGGGGGGAGAAGGTCTTACCTGTTGTGCAGTCTAGCTCTTCAGATTTGGGATCTAGCTGTCCAGCCTCGGGTGACTGTTCAGGCTGTTTATGTTCCTTCAAATCAGAACTTTTGTGGCAGATTCTCTGAGCAGGTCCATAACACAAACTCACGAGTGGATGCTTCACAGAGCTGTGTTTCTGGACATTGTTTACTAGTGGGGTACTCCTCAAGTAGATCTTTTTGCTTCCCTCTGAACAGCTTCCTCTCTTTTGCAGCAGAGTGCCTTGTCTTCTGGCATGAAAGGTGGGTAGCCTATCTTTTTCTTGGGAAGGGATGTTTCTTTATACCTTCCCTCCCTTTCCTGTCATACCATGGGTCCTGTTCAAGATAGAACAGGATAATCTCTCAAAATATTTTTGGTTACTCCCTTTTGGCCCAGATAGCATTGGTTCCCTCTACTGCCTCACAGGGTGGATCTGCGCACACAAGACAAGGGGCCTTTCATCCATCCCCACTTGTCCACTCTTCAGCTGACACTGTGGGTGATAGGGTTTTGATCCCTTTTAAAGCACCTTTTTTTCTGAGGACATGCTTTGGCTTCTGCAGGATGCCAGGAAACCCAATGCCAGGAAATTTTATTTATCCAAATGGAAGAGATTTTCTATTTGGTGTCTTGCTCGTAACCTGGATCCACTTTCTGTGGAAGTTCATTTGGTTCTCTCTTATTTGTAGAAATTGCTCAATGCTGGGTTGGCATAAAGCCCACCTGTCTGTTATTTCTGCTTGTCTACCTTTGACCCCCCCCCCCTTTGGTTTCTAGATTCGAGGGCAACATTTCTGAAAGGCATCCTTCTTCCTTCCTGGGACCTTAATTTTGTCCTGTAAAAATTGACACTGGCTACTTTTGAGCCTGAAGCTTCAGCCTCCTTACAGCATTGCTCTTGGAAGCCTGTTGTTCTTTTGGCCCTTACCTCAGTCAGGTGGGTGTCTGCACTGCAGGCACATATGGCTGTTCCTCCTTTTTTGCTTTTTCATAAGGATAGGGTTTCTATTTGTACTAATAATTATTTTATGCCCAAGATGGTTAATGAGTTGTCTCTTAATCAGTCTGTCCATTTGTCCACTTTTTTTTTGCTACTTCAGTCTGCTAGTGAGAAGGTTCTTCACACCTTGGATTTGCATAAACTACTCAGGTAAAACTAAAGCCATTCGTAAATCCGAAGAGTTTGTGTTTCCTTTCATCCTAGGTCTCTAGGTTTGGCTGTTTCTAAGCAAACTAAGTATTTCATGGATAGCTAAAGCTATTTTGTTTTGTTACCCCTTTCACGGTAAAAGCCTTCCTTCTGTTAAGGCTCATTCTCCCAGGGCTGTAACTTCTTCTGGTGCTTTTTTTTTTCAGAGGTTTGGATACTGATGCCATTCTTGAGGCAGCTGTTTGGACTTCTGTGCATACTTTTACCAAGCACTGTAAGCTGGATGTAGTTTCTAGGGCTAGAGCCGGATTTGCTAGGGCTATCATGCATGGCTTTCTTGAGGCCTCTGCTGGACCTTCCTCCTCCCACGTTTCCTCCTGAGCTTTTGCACTCTCCCTACTGTAAGGAGTACTGCAATAGTGATATGGAAGGACATATTACAATTGTGTAAAATCTTACCACAACAATAGATGTCCTTCTCTTCACTGTAGCTGCATTCGCTCGCTCCTTCTTCTACTGCAACAGTGAAGAGAATGCACAAATCATCAGAATGTTTGCATGTTGCCCCTAACCATGATTAACAAGGGCAGTAAACCTCTCCATTCATCCATATTACATTTGAATATTGTAGAAGTTCTTTGCTTTATGTTGAGAGGAATATGATTCCAAAGAAGTGGTATTCTCTGTGATACATCTATATTTCTCCAAGATGTTCTTTTTATGTTGTGAAAGAGATTGAGAACTCTTGAGCAGGTGTTTATGCCCCCTCTTGACTTTTTAATGTGACAGGATAGGGTCTGTTGAGGCTCTATGCAAGGCAGAGATTGCCCATCAGTAGCCTTTATGACACCGAGAAGACAGACAAGACTTTTAGATGGACTATGATCCTTTCCTTTGCATTACAGATGCAGCTGGTCAGTCTTATGGGTCTATAATTACCCGGGCTGATTGACACCCCACTTTTAATCCTCCATTTATCTGGTATAAAGCCTGTTTGGAGGCTGACATTAAATAGCCACTGTAAGGAGGGGTGGGGGTGGCAAGTCCTGTTTTCAGGCTGGCCAGTAGGCAGCCTGGTATGTTATCTGTTCCCGTAGGAGTACTGTTTGTTGTTTGTAGGCCTTAGACTGCGCTTTGAGGACTTGCTGTTGGGAAATTGGGGGAGGGGGGGTGTAACTGCAGGTATGTGATCTTTGAATGTAAAAGGGGAGGTGGTGAAGTTTGACTTAACCAATCTACTAGTGGACACATTTATGTCCTTTGGGCCATTTAGTGTTATCTCAGTTCTACACATTGCTAGACTTTGCTCGCTAGATGGCTATACTTACCTCATACCTAGCTTTCATTGATTTGATCAGGGTCCAGAGTTTAACAAAAGGATTTTTTGGCATCTTGTATTTTAATTTTTTTTTGCATGCAGTGAGGTTTTTTGTTTTCTGTTATTTAAAGCTTGTTTATATTTCCATTACACCATAGACAGTTGTTCTATGAAGCATGTGCATTAAATTTGGCAGTAAAGGATTCTATATAAGCAGTAGAGTCATCAGCTTGCAAGGTGATTTTGAATTTAGCCAGGTCATCACTCAGTTTTTGTAAAATGATCTCTAAATATTGAGATATTGGAAGATGCTTCTGGCGTCAGTGTTATGGTGAAAGTGACAGATTTATGATCTGATTTGACCAGGGTAGAAGTTAAAATTGTTGTGAGCATAGCAGTCAAACATTGGTATTTTCTTGCCCCTGGTGGGGTGCAGGCTAATTGGTCCAGAAAGTTTGTATTGATGAACACACATTTGAGGGTATACAAGTCTCCCAGACAATGGAGGTTGAAGTCTAAGAGAAATGTGTTTAATGTAATGTATAGGGTCTCTGTATAATTCAGGTAGGAGGTATGTACTTTAGATGACATAAAAGGGTCCTTTAGTTAACTATTATATGATAAGAGGTTTTATTTATAGTAAGTTGGTCATGGAGGAGGTCTAGATTATTATCTTGTCAGCAAGTCTGAAGGTGGTGTTTTTTAATGAATAATTAAGACACCACCACCTTTAATGCCTTTGTCTAGTGCAGTAGGCCTGAATGTGTGGTAGGCTTTGAAATCTACTGATGTAGTGCTGTTGATGGTCTTGAGCCAGGTCTGTGTGATGCATATGTCATTGCTTTTCAGGGTAAGAAGTGTTTGTAGGTAGTGGAGTTTTTTGTTACTGCTTCTAGTGTTGAGCAGCAGTACCTTTATGCTGTCTTGATTCTGTTTTGTTATTTTGGAAGCTTTAGAAGACTGACATTACCTAAAAAAGGCACTATGGATGACAATATATAAACACCCTGGAGGGAGAGGTGCAGGCCATCGCTGGGCATCCTTCCACAAAAGTGTTTTTTACTGAAAAAGCACTTTCGCGGAAGTATGCCTGCAGCTAGAGGGAGTCATGTGGGAATGACTGTTGCAGAGATCGTACTACGATGCAGATAAGGGAATATTCCCTTTTCCTCACTGTAGTGCGATCTCGGAGTGAGAATATTAAAGTAGGGGGGTGTGGGGGTGCAGGGGGGTTTGCCTCCCTGCATAAAAGTAGATTTACTGTTTTATTTATTTATTTATTTTTTTACACACTTTAACAAAAGCGCTTTTTTGGTGAAAGCGCTTTTGTTAGTGTGTTCGGTGATTGTGTATTCGGACTATTGAACTTTCGTTCAATAGTCCTAGATCCGTGTCAGACACACATTTTGAGAGCCCCTTCGTGTCTCTCTTCTTATAGTCCAAGAAGTCATTTATACCTACATGCAATGACTGACTTTTATGCATTTGTGGTACAGGGACTTGCATGTGGTATACTATTGAAGCTTTACTAGAAAGCTAGCATAAGTAAATTGTAAGAGTACAGTGGAAATCTACCACTAGAATCCATGGATGTGAAAGTTTGTTGTTATGAAGAATTTAAGTATCTAAGCATGTACAGTGCGTCCTATAAAAGTTTAAGGCCAGATCTGTGGTATATAGTGCATTTAGTGACAACTACCTCTGGAAATTCTTGGGGTTGTCAAAGAGTAGTAGAGAATCATTGGACATCCTGTGCAGGGGAGTATATATGACTGAGAGCTGTATTGACTGGTTCTCTGAGACAGTAGCTAACACTTGGAATAGACTATGAAATTATATTAAAACAAGCACTAGTTTAGATATTTTTAAGAGCAGCTTGGACACTTTTTGGGAATATCTGTTTTGGTATATTGGCAGGCTAGAAGGGGATTATTGTCTATGCCTGAATTTCCTTCCCTTTTTGCAATGAATTTTCTGAATTTATCAATTTTTTTTGTATGTAGTTATAAGGCTTTCTGTAAATTTAATTTGATTGCATTGAGCTACAGGCCAGTTTGCTGTTTCAGATTACTTGGTTCTTCTTTTTATTTCTGGACTGGGGTGCTAAATCAGTGGTGAGTTTGCTGTTTCCCATCCTTTGGGCCAGATTACATTTAACTAGAGTAAGGGAAGCACTTTGCTTTATGTCAAGAAGACAGTGATTCCAAAGAAGTGATGTTTTCTGTGATACATATCCGTCCCTCCAACATATGTTGTAGAAGAGATTGAGATCTCTTGAGCAGGTGTTTATGCCACTGTTGGATTTATGAATGTGTAGTAGATCTGTGGGGATAGGGTCTGTTGAGGCTGTGTATGAGAGGCAAAGATTGTCCTTCTGTAGCCTGTATGATACTGAGAAGAGGGAAAGGCTTTGAGATGGTGAGTATAGTTTTTATGATTTCGGCCCTTGATTTTTTTTGGTGAGAAAGCATTGTGGTTGCTCAGGTTGTGTCCAGTGTTTGGACAGGTACATACTAAGGGGCATTATGTGCAGTAATCAGCCTTATTAGTGAAAAATAAAGGGGAATGATCATATCCCTGGACCCACACAACATATTCTTATTAATAAGTTGTGCAGTGAAAAAGCACTTGTACATGATGATCTAAGGACAGTTTGCTCTCCACTTAGATTCCCAGGTCCCTAACGACAGGGTCAATCACTTCAGGTGTTTGTTGTCTATGTGATAGTTACAGATCATGCTTGCCAGAGGGGACTATTTTACATTTTCTGGCATTTAGCTTTAGTCCAAGGTTTTGACGCAATATATTTGCTTGGGAAAGGCCCTCTTGGAGGATCTTGGGTGTCTTCTACAGAGTTTGATAGCACAGAGTTTACAGTCGTCTGGAAACATCATCACCTGTTAAAATTTTAACATTATATGTAATCTAAAAGAAGTAGATGCCAAAGAGGAGTCCCCCAGTCACTGAACCTTGGGGTACACTACTAGTGACAGGTGTTTTGGAGGAGATAAAGTTACCTACCCTAATCTTTTGAGTTCTGTTTGTGAGTCAGTTTGCTATCCAGTGAATTACATAGGGATTAGCATTTGTCTTGGAAATTTTATCAACAATACCAGTGTGTGGGATGGGATGGTGCTGAATGTCTCTGCAAGGTCTAAATATGCAGTGTATACTGTTTTTCCCCTCATCCTTTTCAAAGAAGTTGACATGGTTAAGCAGGCAGGATCTGCCCCTTGATAAAACTGAACTAACATGGGTCAAGAGTTTATAGTTTAGCTGTGTCCATATTTTATGTTTTCATATTAATCATTTTCTTAGCCTTACATTTGAGACTGGTCGGACTTGTGGATCTGTAATTATGCTGATCCATTGACACCCCACCTTTGTGCAGGGGAATGACTATTGTCCTCCATTTGTCCATCATAAAGCCTTATTGGAGGATGATAATGAATAGTGTATGTAGGGGACTTGAATGGTCTAGTTTCAGGCTGGCCAGTAGATATTCTGCTGTATTATCTGACCCCATAGAAGCAATGTTCTTGGCATTGGAAAGTGCTTAGATGTGAATATGTGATCTGGAAAGGTGGGGGTGGGGGGGTGAAGTTGGAGTTAAATCTTCTAGTAAACTGGTTATGTCCTCAGAGTCTGAGTATATTATGCCATTTACTATTAGCTTTTAATTTCTCCAAGTCTTTTGGGTGTCTATACCATGACGGGAATGGACCCCATTCCTAAGTCAAAGTACGATTAAAGTTCATGAAATTAGTATCGTTTCAATCTTTGATGTCAGCCAGAAGTGCTTCTCGCTGCACCAGCAATGTGCCCAGTAATGACTCCTCCTGCAATTCGTACAGTGTTACATATATTGGTAACATACCTAAATACGTTTGTGGATACTTTTTTATAGGATCCATTGCTCCTAATACTGTTGGAACTGTCTGGGTATCTTTCTTCCACATTGCTCTTGTTTCTGCCTGCAAAACCTGATATTTTATGACTTTGTGTCTCTCTGTATGCAAGACACTGTAGTCACTGGGTGTGGCGATTTAAGTGACCAGTGCTACTTTTGTTTTCTTTTCATGGACCACTGTATCTGGTTTCCTAGCATCTGTCTTTTGAACTGTTGGTAATGGGTGATCCCATGTGATGTAAACTTCATCATTTTCTATGATACTTTGTGGCTTATATTTCCAGTGTTTTTCAGCCACTTCAGTACCAAAATGTTTGCAGAATCCCCGGTGCAACAGTCTTGCCACATTATTGTGCCTTTCAGCATACAGTCCCTCTGCCATTAGTATGTTACAGCCAGCAATGGTGTGCAACTGTTTCCAATTCTGTTTTACAAAACCTACATTTGTCTGTTTCTCCTGCATGTTCAGTGGACCTTATAAACCAACGTGTACGTAGCCCACTTTCTTGGGCCACCAATATTAACCTTTCATCTCTTGGTTTGAATTTGCCTCTCCTTAACCATTCCTGCATTCGATCCTGATCAACATGGGCTTCTTCCAAAAGTTTTCTATACTTGCAACTATATTTATGCATTTTCCACATTTCTTCCCTTCTCATCTGGTCCTTCACCTTATATTGTTTCTTTTGTTTTTTGGCACATTCAGTTGCTGCCTGATTTGTATCTACTTCTGGTTTGATTTCCATTCCTGCCTGATACCGATATGGTTCTTCTAGACTAAGCAGGGAAGTCATCTTAGCTTTATTCTCCTCATGTTTCAAAACTTTCATTACATTTGGGTCTTGTGAGGTCAGCAGATATCTGTGCAGTTCCACGATTGCAGAGCTATACATGTAATCAGTTTCACGGATGCCCATCCTTCTTTCGGAATAGGGAATATATGATCTTGATATGCTCTGATTTTTTAAATCATTTGGTGAGCATGAAGCATCCTTGTTTTCCTGTCTAATCTATCCAACACGTTTTGGGGCCAGTCAGTCACTCCAAAACTGTAAGTTAGGACAGGAAGAGCAAATTGGATTATAGCTTGAATTTTGTTGCTAGGTGCCAATGCTGTTTTTAGGATTAAAGTCTTCTAAAGTATTCCTTACCAAGTTTTGTTCACATTTGTTCATGTTGTCCCTTCATCAGTTCCCAGATATTTATACACTCCCACTTGCTCAAGTTCTTTTATATTACATTCCTTTCCCAGGCTGAGGTTTTCTTGGTGCTGCCGCTTTCCTGCTTTAAAGGTTGCTTTTGCACATTTATCAAGACCAAGTGACATTCTTGTATCATCTGAAAAAATTTTGACAACTTGCAGTTGTACTTTCAGTTCCTCATCTAATGAGCTATACAGTTTTAAATAATCGACAAAGAGAAGATGAGAAGTCTTTACTTTGTTGTTTTCTAGGAGCCAAATTATAACCATGGCCTAAGCTGTTAAGTAGACAGCTTAATGGGTTAAGGGCAAGAAAGAATAGCAGTGGTGACAGTCACCTTGGAACATCCCCCTTTGAATTTTTATCCCTGGAATAATAATTTGTCCTTTTTAATGGCTTAATTGCAAAGTGGTCTGACACTGTTTCATGGGCACTGTTTTAAATAATCGACAAAGAGAAGATGAGAAGTCTTTATACTTTGTTGTTTTCTAGGAGCCAAATTATAACCATGGCCTAAGCTGTTAAGTAGACAGCTTAATGGGTTAAGGGAAAGAAAGAATAGCAGTGGTGACAGAGTCACCTTGGAATATCGCCCTTTGAATTTTTATCCCTGGAATAATAATTTGTCCTTTTTAATGGCTTAATTGCAAAGTGGTCTGACACTGTTTCATGGGCACTGTAATGTAGTCAATCAGTATAGGGTGTATCTTAAAAAAAATTAAGCACTCTTTTTATCCGTGAATGTGGGATACTATCAAATGCTTTTTTTATAGTCAATCCATGCCATACTTGGATTCTTCCCCTTTTTACAGTTCTCCACTATGACTTTATTTAACAACAAATGATCTTTTGTTCCATATGACTTTCTTTTATTGCCCTTTTGTTCTATTGCCATAATTAAGTTTTCTTCTAAATGACTGCAAACTCTGTCAGCATCAATTCCAGTGTATAGTTTATACATCGTCAGAAGGCAACTTATTGGTCTGTAATTTTTAGAGTAGCTTACAGGTTCACTCCTAAGTAGGAACATTGTTTTTCCTGTTGTTGGCCAGGTTGGTATCTGTTCAGGGTGTGCATATAAGTAGTTCTTACTCATGGCTAAATCTTCGTGCAAAGATGTTAATACTTTTAACCAGAAGTTAGGTACTGCATCTGGGCCTGGGATTTTCAATTAGAGGCTTTTCTTAACTTTGTTTTAATCTCTCTGGCTGTTAGTTCATTCCCTTTCATACCCTTCACCTTTAAACTTCTTATTTTCTTTTACTTCTATCCATTTCGCACTTTATGTTCCACAGGATCCTCATAAGTACTTCTCCAAAATTATTTATTTTACATTTGTTAACCGGGAAAATCCAGCTGGACCAGGTCCATTTTCAGTGGAGGCCCAGGGAGAAAAGCTCCACAATTAAGAAGACATTTATACAATTACAGATATACATACATTTATACAATTTGAGATCTTCATACAAAAACAGGTAATAGTGAAAAATGTATTTGCAAGTAGAGTTATTCTTACTTTAACTATAGTTAAAACTTGCACCACAAGACTAAGATGTTTTGAGAAATAGTACAAGGGTTCAATGAATGGGTTTAGACAGATATTTTTCAGAGTTTGGCTTCCAGTAGTTACCTGGATTCTGCAGGACAAAAGGTACAGTTTGCGATAGTTTTACAAAGGTAGTAAGAACTGCTTACAGATGTAGTAAGTATGTATAGAAGGGAGCAAAAGAACACTATGATATGTGATGAGTCAGTGTGTCAATGTGCCTAGATATAGTGTGGTATTTAGACTGGAGTAGATTGATAGGAGATCAATGTGCATAGATATAGTGTGATATTTAGACTGGAGTAGATTTATAGAAGAAAGTATAGGGATTGTCATGTGATACATGGGCAAATCCAAGTTGTCCTGAGATGAGATTTGAGTGATTGTTTGAAGTTTGCATTTTTTGTTGTGGAGGTTATATTGCTGGGGAGATTGTTCCATTTTTTGGCTATGATGTGGGAATATAGGGCTTTTTCCTGCAGTGTTGTTAGCAGTAGTAACACTGAGTAGGGGTTTATTGGAAGAGCGTAGAGGGCGACTGGAAGAGTGGGAGGTTATTAGATTACTGAGGGCTGGAGTTTTGTCTGGGTGCTTTCTGATGTTAAAGGCATAGGTGAGTTGTTGGTAAGATAGTAGGTTAGGAAATTCCAGCCATTTAATTTCTTTTAGTACTTGGCAGTGATGTGTTCTAAAGGGGGAATTATTGGTATATTTAGCTATTTTGTTGTAACATGCTTCTAACTTAACCAGATCTGATTTTTTAGTGTGGGTTAGGATAGGTGTGGCATAAGTAAGTGTTGATAGGAGGTGTGTTTGAGCTAAAGTGATTTGTGCCTTTTCTGTGAGATCGTTTTTGTGCATGTATAGATGTTAATATATCTAGTTCTTCTTTTTTGGGCGTTCTTTCAATTCCTTTTACCTGGTTTCCCAATTCTCTTTCAAGACTTTTTTGGGTCATCATTAAATTGCTTATTTTCTACTTTTCATCTGTGTATCTTCTAAGTTTTTCCTCCTGTGCTGAGATTTTTAATTTATTTGTGATAGTACATGATAGATCCTGATCTTTTCTAATACTGCACATTGCTTTTATCACGTCTATCTTTCTAAGTATTTTTGTTGATCTGTTCCCTCTTCTAGACTTTTCTAACATTGACACTTCTTGTCTCAATTGCTTTATAGTTTTCTCTATTCAATACTTCCATGATGGTATTCGATCTCTCCCCTTCCTTTCCCTCACTACCCTATGTTCTTGTGGTAGAACTTTTTCAGTTATTAATTTAGCTGCACAGTAATAAATCTTGTTTACTTCTGTTATAGCACATGGATCTCTGTGGACTGTCCTAATTACTGTATTCATTTATTTTATCAAACTTCTGACTTTTTGAGTTTTATTGACCTTCTGCAGTCTATTTCATTGATCTTAATATGTCTATCTCTGTTAAATCAAGCAAATATTCTCTTAGCTCATTTTCTTCCAAACTGAGGGCACATCCCTTGTTTTCCATTTCCTGTGTGCATTCTATAGAATCTTCCTGTGGCGCATCCTCTCCAATTTCATCCTGTACCATCCGTTGCTCTGTCATATGGCAAATCATTATCCTATCAGTCCTCAACATTGACTGTATCAGAGTTTCCACAGTTTCCTGTTCCTTCCCTTGCTGTCCGGCTTCAAGTGAATGCTTATACTGGTTTACTGTGGAAGGCTCCAAAATATCTTCATATAGCACCTGAACAATTCTTTCCCATTCCACTGGTTTCCCCTTAATTTGGATGTCCATTGCTCTATCCTGATGTGTTGATTTCCGAATTAGATTTTCTACACTGAATCCTTCACTTTGCAGATACTCCATAACTTCAGTTTCTGTTTCTTTAACTTCTTCATTACTAATCTCCTTTTCCTCTTTATTTTCTTATTTTTTGTATTGTAAATTTTTCCATGTCCGGATTCTTTTGCCTGTATTTCTCTTCAAATATCTTTGGTGCTGCTCTTTTTGTATTGATTAGTTTTGCTTTCTTCTTTGCGTATGTATTACACCATATTAAATCTCTTTTTCTTTCCCATGTCCATATTTTTTCAGATGTCTCCTGATCTTCCCGTGTCTCCTTACTTTGGGGATTCATTCCATCATGCTGTGATGTAACCTGTGTTAGACCTTCTACACCACATCCTTCACTTCGCAGGCACTCCATAAGTTCAGCATCTATTTTTTTTTTACTTTTACTTTACTAATCTTATTTTCTACATTCCCTCTTTGCGATATTATTTTTTATTGTGAAACTTTCTATATCTGGATGCCTTTGGCTGTATTTCTGTTTGAATATCTTTCAGGCTGCTTTCTTTATATTGATTAATTTGCCTTTCACCTTTGCATAAATATTGCACTATATCAAATCTCACTCTTTCCCTTGTCCATATTTCTTTATACTTTTCAAAAATCTCTAGGTTTTGTTGTTTATATTTTCTTACTTCCTCAGATGCTTCTTTTTCCAAACAGATCAAAGTTTCTTGGTCTATATACTGTTTTTTCACAAATCTGTTGTATTAATGAACACACATTTTACTTGAGGCTTCTGACAGTATTTCTTGAGGAAGTATTGTTCATTCTTCTTAATTTCTCTCTTAATCTTTGTATATTTTGTGTCTGGAAATTCTGGGCTTTTTGCATAATAGTAACAATACATAATTTCTTTCTTATCCTCAATAGTTCTTTGCAGTGTTTGATATTGTCTGTTATATTTCTAATACAGTTAAAGAAAGTTTTATGATTGGCTTTTGCCTTACTGGTTATTTTTACCTTATTGCTACCTTTGATTTATTTGATCACAGACCTGGAGTTCCTCGTTAAGTTTAGCAAGAGCATTTTTGACATCGTGAGACTTGTATTTATTATTGCATACAGTGTGTTTCTTCATTTACTGTAGAGCCTGTTTATATTTGGTTTATTCACATATGCATATAATTTGGTAGTTAATTATTCTATATATGCAGTGGGGTCATTAGATTGGGGGGGGGGTATTGAATTCATCCAGGTCTTCACTTACGTTTAGTAGATTAGCTTTTGCATAATCTCTGAATACTGAGGTATTTGAAGATTCTTCTGGCTTCAGTCTTAAAGTGAATGTGTGTCATTGTGGTCCAGTTTGACTAGGGAAACATTTACTAGTGGAGAGCAGAGCTGTCCCAAATTGATGAGGACCAAGTGCAGATTTATTTTCTTCCCTAGTTGGGGTGCTGACTGACTGGTTCAGAGAGTTTGTATTAATGAATCCTAGAAATTTCTGACCATACATGACTGAGGATATACAAATCTCTCAGTGGATGGATGGGTAGTTGAGGTTGTTTAGGAGAATGGAGTCTGACTATATACATGGAGACAGCATACTTGTCTGATAGGAGGTATTGGTCATGGGGAACACAGAGGGTGTCCTATAGTTAACTATATGATAATGGGTGGTTGTTATTGGTAAGTTGGACATGGTGGAGGTCCAGTGCCTTTAGTACCATTTGTCTAGTGAGGTGAGCATGAACGCAAGGCAGGTGTTGAAACTCTGCTGTTGGTGTGCTCTCAATGGTCTGGAACTGCATGTCCATGACTGTTGAGTGGTTCATCATTGTGTCACACTAAGGAGTCACCTGTGTCTGGGAGATTGGGTTGTGTGTGTGTGTGTGGGGGGGGGGGGGTTGCCTTACAGTCTCTTGAGCGGTGACAGTGTGATGTACAGTACATGTTGGGTGCTGCCTGAGTTGAATGATAGCAAGGTGGCTGAGGTGCGTGTTTCTCCGGTTCCGTTTTGGAGACCTTTGTGGTGTAGGTAGGTTACTTTTTTTTCTTTCCAAACACGATGTCACAAGTGATCAAACTATATTAACATAAACATTATACTTCACATATATCGCTATATGTCATATAACCTAAGCAATATGACTGGTCTATATTGTGTACACTTATAGTGTGGTGTTGTGTTACTGACACTGTTTGTTATTTGTTTACTGACACTCTGTTTGCTGTTTGTAATGGCTTTAATCAAGTGCTTTTCCTCCAGTAACAGTGTATAATACATCTTTCACACAGTATGTCACTTAAATTAGTTAGTTGTCAGTAAACATAAGACAATTACAATATTGCCTCACGATGCCCATTTCAACCAATATGGCTGCGTAGGCAGTTGATTACTTCCCTGCCGTAATGTGCACCGAGTGCCACCACAGACCCCATTTCCTCTTTAACCTTGAATAGGATAAAGCAGTTGTCAGAAAAATGAATGAATGAAAAAATAAATGAAGGCATTACAGTTCACTAATTTATGGTTAAAGAGAATTTTGTTTTAAAATATATCCACACTTTTAGGATCACCTGAATTTGGTGGGTATGGCCTGCTCTACAGAGACAGTGCCAGAACCAGACAGTGGTTCTGTATCCATTTCTGTAGATGTGGTCACTGTAGCAAGGCAGTCGGGGGTGGGAGATCTATCCAGAAGTACTGAAAGTATGCTAGACTTTTTTCTGTGTTGTCATTAATGAGCTTTTTCAGCATTTCTGGGAAGGTTGAGGCAGGATTTCTCTATTGACAGACAGTATAGCTGTCTGATGGTCCATATTTTCAAAAAGGAGAATGAGGGAAGAGTCAGATTACCTTCAGAAGTATGTCATAACTCTGGAAAGAAGTTTTCAACCAGTAGCTGAGCTTCTTTTTCAGAAGTCAGTGCAGGTTGCATCTTGTCTGTAGAACAGTGGATTGGCTGTTTGCCCTTGGACAGATATTGTAGGAATTATGGGAGTTAGCCAGTACTTTTTCCTGTTTTTTTTTTTGGACTTGAAGGCATATGACTGTGAACTCAGAAATATTTTGCAAAAATGCTCCATCAGTGCCATTGAGTCTCTGCATTTCATGAGTGACAGTTGAGGATAAATTATTGGCATTCATTTGAATACATTGTCAGAGAGTGTAGCACTATAGCAAAAGTATCTTGTCTCCCCACCTGTTTCCTTTTCATGGGCAGTACCAGAAATCTGAAGATTATCCAGTTTGTAGACATGAAGGTTGAATCTTTGCTTGCATTGAGTCACTGTGATCTCCAGTGTCCACTGGAGTGATTTACTGCTGTGTGTGAATCAGAATATAAATCAACACTTCCAGATCAAAGGTTGGATTTCTTTCCCACAAGAGACTCTGCAGGAAGTAGCTGTTTCAGGTGGATGGAGTTTATGTATCTTGAGATCTCGTTCATGAATTACTGTACAGGGGATCAGGAGGCTGACCAAAAGATTGATGCAGAGGTGACTACTGCAAGTATTATACCTAACAGTGGTAGGGAAGTGAGAGCTGAGTGTTCCAAAGAACCTGTGTTTACCAGTTAGTATGCAGCTTTATCCTTGTCTGTGATTGAGTTTGGGGACGTGATTGAATGGATGAGATACAGACAGGAAAAGTGAGATTTTTTTCACGGGTAGCTTGGCTTAATATGCATTGAAAAATGAGAAGTGCAGCAGTCCAAGTACCATAAAATATTGTAATTTTTTTTTTTTTTTTTTTTGCTCGAGAGTAGACAGCTGAGCTAATTTGAGCACCATTTGAGGATGTTCCCTTGCCACCTTTAACAAGAGTTGTAGCAGCAACAGCCCAGTGAGAGAGAGAGACCGAGACCTACTGCTGACTCAGGATGTGTTGGAGGAATTATATTTCTCAGCTGGCCTTGGAATGTATGGGGGGTCTCAGAAAGAGTTTAAAACTACTGATCGGCGTAGGTAAGTCTGTTTTAACCTGATCAGCTGATGAGTTGGGAAGCTGTTAACTGCTGTATCAGAGGGATGACTTTTCTGCTGTATTTTTTCTGGGTCTTCTGAAACTTTAGTTTGGCAGGGCATTGTGGGTAAAGGGAAGAGCTTGAGATTTCTAGGATCCGATGATCTGGTAGAAATGGCCGAGTCGGATCCGAGTCTGGGATCCAAATCCCATTAGTTGAGAGAGAATAAAAGTGGATAACGCATGTGAGGCTTTATGGTGTGTACATAACTTCTTATTTTCCTGGATCTCACATGGCAATGGGGTCACCCCAGTATAGACCTTTTCACCCCTCAGCAAAACAGACATATGCAAAGGTTCTTCTCCAGAATCCAACAAGCAGGGATGTGAAGTGTGAACATCTTCTCCTTCAAATGGACAGACCTCTTCCTATATGCCTTTTCACCACTACCCTTGATTCCCAGGGTACTGATGAAAGTAAGGTCAGAGAGGCTGAGAAAAGTACTCATAGCCCCCTTCTGGCCAAGGCAGCATTGGTTCTCCCTCCTGTTGACTCATTATGGGGAGATGTTACATTCTCCCCAAAAGTGATCTCACTCAGCTAAAGAGGTCTGTCATTCATCATCACCTGACCACTCCCAAACTAGCTGCATGGAGGATTGACTTTTGACCCCAAATAATGACCGGTACCGTACAGAAGTGCTGTGTATTTTGAGAGAGGCAAAAAAACTGACCACCAGAAAATCGCACACATCCAAATGAAAAGGTTTTCTTTCTGGTGCAAGGACAAGAATATCAGTCATCCTCATGCGGACATTAACCTAGTGTTTGAAATTGTGGGCCATTCTTATTCCAGTATTAAGGTACATGCTTCTGCCACCTGTCTGAATTGCTCCACCTATCTTTTTTCACCCCCACTTGAAACAATTCCTAAAATGGAGTCTTATATCTCAGGCCTTCCAGAAGAAACACTTTCCCCACCTGAGATCTAAACTATGTATTAGAAAAAAAATACTTTACCACCTTCATCTACTTTAAAGATGCTAACGTGGAAGACCACTGTACTGATAGTCACCACCTCAACTCGGCAGATCTCGGAGCTACAAGCCCTGATATGTAAGGAACCCTTCATTGTGTTTCACAGGGACAAGGTAACCCTCAGAACTAACCCTTCTTTTATGCCCAACTTAATATCATAACCCTCCTTGAATCAAGCCATGTACTTACAGATGATCTTTCCAAACCCACATAGTAAAGCTCTGCGAGTACTACATTCCCTGGATGTACACTGACAGATCAGGTATTACCTAGGTGGGCCAAAGTTCTATGATAGGGTAGATCAAATGTTAGTGGCCTTTGCAGAAGGTAAATAAAGCAGACCTGTATCCAAACAGACTATTTCTAAATGGATAGCCAACTGCATCACTTTCTGTTCTTCCCATTTTGGTAAGCCTGTACCAGCCCATTTCAGGGCTTACTCCACCAGACACAGGGTAGACGCAATTGCCTTTCATAAGAGTATCCGTACCCAGGCTAGCCTGGAAGCTTCCACATGAACATCTTCCACACACTTACTAAACTCTTCTATTTAAGCAACACCTCCATGGTGAGGGCCAGGTTTCCTTTTGCCGTCCTGCAGATCCTGCTTTCTCAGGGGCCATCAGACAGCCTGCCATCAAGTTTGTAACTTTGGGAGTCCTTTCAGGATTCAGTACTGCAACATTGACTATGAAGAACATAGTACAGTTATCTGGCTTTTCGTAATTGTCGATGTTTAAGTAGATTAGTGTTGCAGTACAAACTCCCACCCTCCTTCCCCTGTGTCTGTTAGCCTCTCCCCCATTCTGGGTGGTGGGTTGGTAGTTATTACCCATCATCATCCCCATACTTCTGTTAATACTCCATGGTTGGATTATCTCCTTTCCTTGTATAAAGCTGTGACATCTGGTAGGGTCATGCTGTCCTCAGGCATCAGAGTGCTGTTCACCACCTAGAAAGACCTGAAGATGGCAACAGTGAAGACCCCTTTTATACCCTGACCACCAAATATCTGTCTGCAGGCATCTGTCTGCTAGGGATGATGTAAAGACACTGGAAGTTGGACCCAGTCCCTGACTTCTGCATGGCAGGAAGACCCAAGAAACAGTACTGCAACATTGATCTACTTGAACATTTACAGTTATGGTAAGTGACAACTGTACTTTTTAAAGCCAAAACTGATTTCATACTAGGCAAGCACACAGATTATCAGTTAACTTTTATGTGCACTGTTCATTTCTTTCCATCTTGGTAGGAGGAGTTTGGCTATAATGCAGAAACTCAGAAACTGTTGTGTAAGAATGGTGAAACACTTCTGGGAGCAGTGAATTTCTTTGTATCCAGCATCAATACACTTGTGAACAAGACCATGGAGGACACCCTCATGACAGTGAAACTGTATGAGACTGCCGTGAGACTAGTGTGGTGATGGACAAGTACTGTATTCCTTGATATATTGTTGATATAAAATATTTGTCTCGATTAGCTAGTTGATGGTCTTCATAAAGCACTGAGACAGTATGATTGATCTTTTATTTGTTCTAGCAATGCTTCTTTTCCTCCGTCGTATAAAATTGGTTGGTTTTGTAAGAAAGATTTTTTTTCCTGCATTTTCCAGCATTTATTCAGTAATGCTTACTGCCCAGATTATTGCAGCAGGCACTAGTGGCCTTTTGAATTTGCTGCATTCCATTCTTGCGGCCCCATTTTTACAGGAGCATAGGACTGAGGCTGTCCATAAGATCACATTTAAAATGGTATGAAGTATGTGCTAGAAGATGTGAAGAGATTCTGCGAAGAAAGTAATATGAATACTCTCAAGAGAAGTAACCTGGTAGATGCATTTAAAGCCCTTGAGGGTGCCTTGGCACTTTGAATGAACAGATGCATAGTCTCACAGCAATGAAGTTGTCCAGAGGTCAGTGGCTCGCCCAGCAGGAAACACTGCTTGCCTATTATAAACTTTGAAAGAGTATTTTGTAGGCTTTAGTCAGTTTTGGTAAACCACGTGTTATTGTAGTTGAATATTTCACATTTATTTCTGCAGCATATGTACTAAAGTCTCTTGCATAGTACTGTGATGGAAGTCGGTCATTACATGTATGCACAAAAGTGCATCTTCACCAGAGTTCCAGAAACACTTTTGTAGAATCTATACATCAGTTGCAGTGTAGAGAAGGAGAATATTTATAAATACTGTGTTTTGAATGATGTACAACACTTGAGTAAAGACGCAGATGAAGCAGCACAAGTATGCCAAGGTAGTGGTTTAACAAAAAAATGAAAATAATCCAGTACAACATGGTAGAAACCAAGCGAGCAAGTTAGAAGCTTTTATTTAAAATATTCATCTCATGGAGGCATTGAACTACTGATGAGGGTGAGATTGTTTTTTTTTTTTGTGTGTGTAGAATTTGGCACTGATATTTCAAAGTGAATGTAGTCATTCTGGAAAATTGAAACAGAGTGCAAACATGCACTTGCATAATAAGAGGGAACCTGGGGCAAAGCAGTTCCAGCTTTATTGGGAGGACTAGGTAAGGGGAAACGGAGAAGACATTTAGCCACGCCACTGATGGAGTGTTGTAGTCTGCTATTCAGAAAATTCTGTTGTGGCAAGTTTGGGGCCAAATGTAATTGGTAATAGTAACAGGAACGTGGACAGTGCTGGAGTCAACAGCCTGAAAGGTATAGACTTTTACAAGCGTTAGAGAGTTTTTGCATGTTACGCATACACACTTAAATATTTATGTAGAAACTCTTTAGTTAAGAGCAGCTTTAATTTAAGATTTCAGTAAACAAAAGACTGCAGTGAAACAAATCTTCAGCCAAGTAGACTGTCTTCCTTCGTATTGAGTCTTTACCTTTTGCATTTCATTGAGCCCTTAGCTGTATAACAAAAATACATACATTTAAATGGTTAAAGGAGCAAGACATGAACACACATCTTGTTAAAAAAATAACTTGACCACAGTGTAGTAATAAACAAAATCTCACTACTGTTGAAATCTACAAATTTAGTACCGTCAGCCTAATAAGAGGTGAAGTTCCTTTTTTAGATGAACAATCTTCTGTGTGATTCCTTGCTGCTTACCACATAATGTAGTGTATATTTTCTGAATTAATTTGCTCTTTTATTCTGTTCATCTTGTGATGCTGTTTCCAGCATCCTGTAAGGAGTAGTTAATCAGTTGTATATGATGGAAATATGCATCCGTGTATATTAATTAAAAGTGAGCTCAGAACAAAGTTTCTTTCAGCCCATTTTTCAGTCAGTTCCATGTACCAAGGAAAGAATATTTTTCTAGTGTACTGTGCTGAATTCCCTGGATTATTTGCTGCTGCCTAAGAGGTGAAAGTTTCATGTCCTTTCAACAACACAATGAAATGTCCACCTTAAATCCCTTCATCTGGCAGATTTCCAAGGGATGAAACACTGAACAGTTTATTTTAGAGGCATCCTGCCTTAGGTAGTTCTATGACAGTTATTTGTTCCGATTTCTGTTTCTGCACCAGTTCATTTCATGAATGTGATGAACATTGGTGTAGTTTCTGCTAGGTACAGCATTACTAATGTCAAATATTACAGCAAGTCTTTGCCTGGTAGTCCAAATAGTTTAACTTATTTTTACTCAGTTGAGTAGATTGTGTGCACCAGTCAGAGATCACTTGATGGACAGTCCTAGTAGCTGTGTAGTAACATGAATGCTTAAACTTTGTTTTCCTTTTGCAGTTTTGCATGCACTGTGTGTGTGTGTGTGTGTGTGGGGGGGGGGGGGGGGGGGGTAAAGACTTTAATTTCATCTGACCTGAACTCACTAAACTGCAGTTTGTGTTTCATTTGTACGTTTTTCTACTGGATTCATTGAAGGTAAGACTGGGTTGGTAAATCTAAGAATGATTTGCTTAATTTTGGATTGCTTGTAGTGCTCATTTTATTGTTTTTCAGGTTTGTCTTGTAGTATGGTGATGTGGTTGGTAGTTGTGTGGACAGTGGTAAGGAAGTTAGTCTTCTTCCCTTCTGTTATGAGATCTGAGTTTGTGTGTAAAATATTTATTTATTTAACATTTGTTTACTGGGGAAGTCCGACTGGGCAAGTTGCCCATTTTCAGTGGAGGCCCTGGGTGAAAAGCTCCACATATTAACAGTGTAATACAGTATTTTAAACGTAATGAAACAAATAGAGAAATTATAGTAATAAATCGCATATTATCACAGTTCAAGTTCGTAACAAAGCTCACAGGATCACATCATAACACATATTTTGGCAGTTACATGTAGTAACAAAAAATCATATGAATCAGTATCGTTTACAGCGAGACAGTATGAGTATTAATATAGTGTCTCATAGATGCCTGTTTGGTACTGTAAATTGTTATGTTTAACGTTGTTCTACTTACAATGCTATAGGTTCAGTAAACAAACAGAGGTGTAGTGAAAGTGGAGAGTAGAAGGAGAGAGGGTGAGGATGGGAGAAAATAAGGGTATTCAGTAAGCAAAGAGTTATAGTGAAAGTAAAGAGCAGGAAGGGAGAGGGAGGAGGGTAGAAAAGGTTCAGCCTGGTGTGGAGCAGGAGCATAACCAGTTGTCATCTAGGTGGGAATTGAGCAGTTTTTTTTGAAGTGCGTTAGGTTTGCTCTATTTAGTATGTTTTTTTTGGGGGGGGGCAAGATATAGTTACATAGTTGGGATATAGTGAGTCTCCAAAGCTGTTTTTGGATTTTGCATCTGAGTATTAATTTTTCCAAGGATTCCTGCTATTGAGGTGGATTTGTACTAGATCAAGTAGGGATAGACATTTGTCAGATTGGTAAATAATGGAAATGGCCATGGTAAGTTGGTTTAAGGTTAGTAGGTTTGGCAGCTCTAGCCATTTGTGTTGTTTTAGAGCAAGACAATGCTGGGTTCTGTGGGGCAGGTTATTGGCAAATCTGGCTCTCTTTTGGTAGCATGATGCAAGTTTGCTTAAGTCTGATTTTTTGAGATTAGTAAATATAGAGGAGGCATAGAATAGAGTGGATAGTAGGTGGGTCCTGGCTATAGCTTGTCTGGAAGAGTTGGTTAAGAAAGACTTTATTCTGTAAAGGGAACCTAATTTAACGTGGGTGTTTTTGATGGTGAGGGGTGTGTGTATGTCAAATTTGAACTTATCTAGACTGATACCTAGTAGCTTGGTTTCTGAGGTGGGTTGATTAGAGTTTGATTGGATGAGGTGATTGTAAAGTCCTGGTGGTGCAAATTTGTTCTGTGAGATTAGTTAGGAAACAGCATTAGTTTGGTTTTGTTGGCATTAAGGATGAGCTGGTATTTTTCTGAGAAAGACTCGATGGCATTAAAAGATTTTTGGGCATCATCATGTAATTGTTTTAGAGTAGGTGCGGAGCGAATGACAGTGGAGTCATGTGCATATTGTATGATGGAAGCAAGGTTAGTAGCTTTGTGCAGGTTATTGGTCAGAACTGTGAAAAGCAGAGTCCCAGGAATTGAACCTTGTGGAACATCTACTGCAATGGGAAGTGGGAAGGAGAGGTAATCTTGCCATTTGACTGTTTGACAACGGTCATATAGGTAATTTTGGAACAAGATTAGAGAGGTTTTAGATATGTCAAGTGACACTAGCTCATGTAAGAGTTGTTCATGGGACACTGTCTCAAAAGTCTTTGACATGTCGAGAAATATCAAGGCAACCATTTGGTCGTTGTTTTTTAGCTGGTTAAAATTACTGGTAAATTTGAGGAGTGCACTGGTGGTACTATGACCTGATCTAAATCCGTGTTGCGTGTTGGAAAGGAACTTATTGGATAGTGGGTGTTGCATTAGTTGCGAATGGATGCACTTTTTTAAGATTTTAGAAAGAGGGGATAGTATAGATATTGGCCTATAGTTACATAGTTCTAGTGAGGAAGCCTTTTTTATGGAGTGGAATTACATAGCAGGATTTCCACATTTTAGGTACATACTGTTTGGTGATAAATCTGTTGATCCTTATTGAAACTGGGTAACATGACATCAGCTGCTAATTTGAGGTAGTCATTTGGCTGTGTGTGTATGTGTGTGTATTATATGTAATATGTATGTGCATATTTATATATATATATATATATATATATATATATATATATATATATATATATATATAAAATATATATATATATATATATATATATATAGATATAGATATGGTTGTATGTATATTGTGTGTGTGTATGTGTGTGTGTGTGTGTGTGTGTGTGTATATATATATATATATATATATATATATATATATATATATATATATATATATATATATAATGTACTGCGGTGGTGGTGCTGCGGTAGCGTTGTCGCCTCACAGTAAGACGTTGTCCGGTTCGATTTTCAGAAAGAGCGTCTTCTGTGTAGAGACTTGAGTGAATGGGTGTACCTTCGTGGAAGGTTGTGTGTCAGGGCTGGCAACTCGGCACGTAAAAATCTACTGCCAATCATTAGTGGACTGGAGTTCCGCTGTGGCAACCCCTAGCCGGGAAAAGCTGAAAGACACAACAATATATATATATATATATATATATATATATATATATATATATATATATGTAAATGTGTGCATGTGTGTGTGTATATGTATGTTTACTATCAAATGTTTGACACTTACCTTAATGCCTTTCAAAAGGTCAAAGGTAAAGGTGCAAAAGTTTAAAATTGCGAGTGCAAATCTTCGCTGTTTACAGTTGGATTTCATTACATTAGGGATTGGGAAAAGTACCTTTTTCCTCATTGTAGTGTAATCTCAGAATTAGGATATATAATTTGCAGGGGGTGTGGAGGTGCATGGGGACTTGCCCCCCTGCGAAACATTTGTAGGACATCTCCAAACATCCAGGTAAGTTGGATAATGTGGAATTTGCCATTACTGCATTAGTTGTTGTGAGCAAATGGTGTGCACGTTTTCGTCATTTCTCGCAAAACTGATTTAGTAAATTATATATGTATGTATGTGTGTGCATATATGGGTCTACTTCTAATGACCGAAACGCCGATTCGCCGACAGTGAAATCACCGACACGAAACGACCGACAACGCAGTTGACCGACATGCTCGAATCCCGACAGACGGAAGACCGACAAGGGGAATGTGTAAGCGCGACCTGGTAAGTATGCGATAGTGAGGGATTTAGGAGTAGGGAGCGGACAGGTAAGTGTGCAATACTCAGGGATGTAGGGTTAGGGTGTGTGATAGGTGAGTGTGCGGTAGTGTCGGAGCTTGGGGTTCGGGGTGTGTAAGTGAGTTAGGGTTAGGGTGCAGGTAGGGAGAGTGTGCTGTAGTGTCGGAGCTTGGGGTTCGGGGTGTGTAAGTGAGTTAGGGTTAGGGTGCAGGTAGGGAGAGTGTGCGGTAGTGTCGGAGCTTGGGGTTCGGGGTGTGTAAGTGAGTTAGGGTTAGGGTGCAGGTAGGGAGAGTGTGCGGTAGTGTCGGACCTTAGGGTTAGGGTTTGGGTTAGGGCTAGTGGATATGTGTTGTAGTGTACTGTGTTGTTTACGTGTAGTGTGTCGGTGTTATGGTGTTCGGTGTTTCGCGTTGTCGGGTTTGTGTGTTGTCGGTTTTCTGCCGTCGGTGATTTCACTGTCGGCGAATCGGCGTTTCGGTCATTAGAAGTAGACCCGCATATATATATATGTATGTGTATAATATATATATATATATTCAAAATGGAAAAGTTAATTGAGGCTTTGGTGAAGTCTTCTACAGCTCTTTAAGGAAAAGATGCAGCCAATGACCAGCACTTGCTCAGTCTTCAACAGCAGATATCTGTGATGATGAACCAGATATACTGCTCAGTACTTAGCTTAACAGGTGTCAGTCTTACCAAAATACTCCAGTTGTTAAAGTAATAAAGGATAGAAAAGTAGAAACGTGTTAAAGAAGGGCTATGGTTAAGAATGCATCAATATAAGTAGGTGGAAATTGAGGCTGAGAAAAGTTAGACTCTATATTGATATGTCAGCACTCAAAATGCCGAGTGCCGACAAGTACCCCCCTCCACAAAAACAAAAAAACAGAAACACTGGAAAAGAGCAAATTTTTAAAATTGATTGCACACACCCCAAACTTATATATGCCAACTCTGAGATAACCATACTTCAGAGAAAAGGGAATGTTCCAAGAAATGACATCTCAGTCTTAGTTGTATGAAAGTCCATTGTTTTGGCCATTCATTTTCCATATTTTAGGACCCACTCTTGTTTTGGCTATTCATTTCCATATTTCAGGACCCAATCCAGCAGGTCCCAGCATTTCAAATGGTTACAGAAAATTGATCTCCTACTGAAGAAGGAATCAGGAAGCTTTAACGGAGTCTTAAACTAAAGCAGAGAACCAGTCAGAACAAGAACCAGGGCTCTAATAGTAAACAAAAGCAAGATATCTAGTGCAGAAGAGGAAGTAAATTGCCAGTTCCCATGGCAGAAGAAAGTGATTTTGTTAGTAAACTTTTGTAAAAGATGACCCAGATGAATGGGAAACCTTTGCTTATATTTATACGAAGAGAGTCCACATCCTCATTTCTTAGTACTGATTAAAGTAATGCTGACTTGACTGACCTTCAGATAAACTATGTAATTTTCAAGAAGACCCACTGGAAAGACAATATACTGAGTAAAGGTAGAGAAAGTTGTGAGAGTAGATGTGATAACAGTGGAACAGAAAGTCTCACTGCAAACCTATACTTTGAACTGTGAAATGGCCCTGTTCTACAGGGCAACAAAATGTAAAGAATGGATATTGAGCTTATTAGTCCATGACCTTTTAGAAATCTTTTTGATGAAGGTAAGATGTTCCCATATTTTGAGTGGTCATTTAGGAATGGATACGACCGAAGGAAGGTTTTTATTTGGACTATACTTGTCTGCTCTTATGAAAAACAAAGTTTTTGTGTAAATTGCCATGAATATCAATGAAAGCACTTTAGCCCATGGTTTGAGTTCTCTGACATCATTGCCTTTCGTGGAAGCCCCATTTGAGAGAATGGCAAGGCATATCATAGGTCAATTTATAAAGTCCAGGTAAAGGGCATATATATATATATATATATATATATATATATATATATATATATATATATATATCCTGTTAATTCTTTATTATGCATCAAATTTTTCTGAGACAGTACACCTATGAAACGTGAATGCAAAGTACATAGCAAAAAAAAGTACAGTTATGCTGCTTTAGAGTAGGAATACTCCCAAGAATTTCTTACTGGCTGAGGCACCTCATTTGTGTCTAGAGTAATGCATGAACTTTGGTTATTTATTCATTCATGTTAGTCTGATCGGTGTTCTATCCCAGTAAACAATCAGTTTCAGACTCAGCCTGGGATTTAACACAGCAAGTAACAACAAATTGAATGCATATAAAGCAAATGGTTACAGGAGTAAGATTTCAGACCAGTTAACTTTTGTTGTGGAAAAGCAAAACTACTAAGGGAAAACAGATGTAATGCTTTTTTCTAGATGGAATGATGTAATGAAGCCTTAGAGCACAGCTGGGGAATCGAAATGCATAATAATGTGAGCTTGTTTTGTTCTTTCTTGTTTTCCCTTGGAAGAACTTAGCGACACCTGAGAAAGGTGTCTTGTGTCTTGAATACTTTCTGACTTTAGTATGGATTTTCTTTATTGACTCTTTCCAGCATAACTGATTTTTTCCATTTGCACTTTTTCATTCCTTTGCACATGTAACCAGTAACTGTACTGTTTAATTGGTGCTTATGTAAAGTTTATTCACTGTTAAGATTTTGTATCTGCTCTTTATTATGTACATAGTATTTTTGCTTTGTGAAAGGAAGGTTATAATTTATTTTCTACTAAGCTGTAGGTTCCCATTTCCAGTAATCTATATTGTTTGGTCCTATTACCAGTGAAAATATAAATGTGAAAGATTTTGGTTTTGGCTTAATTAAGACTGTCAAGTAACTGGAGGCCCTGGCCAGTTCCAGAATGGTGGCAGTGCTACCGTGCTACAGAGAAAGCTATGATAAATTTAAGAATTCTGTTAGCTTTTTCCTGAGACTTGTGTATGTGTGCAAATAATTTGTTTAAAGGCAGTTACCCCAGGTAGGGGGTCACTGGAAGACACTGTGGTTCACAGGAAGATCAGTGAGAAATGGGTCAGTATGCTAGGTCAGATACTCTTCTCTGTGGGTGACCTGATGTGCATTCTAATCAAGGAGCATATTTGAAAGCTTATGCCCATGACATTTAAACATATTAATATGAATCAGTCTTCTGTGCACTTTCTTTTTTAAATATTTTATTGAATTATCATAAACAAACCATATTAACAAGTTCACATTTACAAACATTATACATCACGCATGTTGTTCTATACGATATAATCAATGCAGTGTTACACAAATTGTTCAGTTCCTGCCTTCTCTTAAACCTCATTCCTTTCCCAAAATATTTTTCTGCATGCATTGTTCCCACAATTTCCATTTTTTTATGTAATTTACTCCTACCCTTTTCTAAAGATCCCTTCTCCTGTTTTTTATATCTGTTACAATCTTCAGTACTTAAAGTATAGTTGGTTTAGACTTTAATTTTCATTTTCTAGTAGTTGCTTTTTTGGCAGCTGCCAGAATTAAACATAAGGCATTGCTATGTGTAGGCAATTCAGAACCATTATCCCAGCTCAAAAGGATCAATTTCCTTTGTTAACACTCATTTTACTATCCCCATATTCATGACAGAGTACTCTGTAGGGAATTTTTTAAAGTCTGCCAACTCATTACACTCCAAGAGCATATGCTTCCAAGTACCTCTTTCTTCCCCATTACACCTACAATATTTGCCATCTACCTGAGGAAAAATTATTTGAAGTCTGCTTGGGCTGCAAAAGTATGTATGCAAACACTTCCAGGCAAAAATACTAAATCTGGTATATTTTGTTGCATGTTTGGGAACCATACATATGTCCTCCTCCCATTGTTTTTGTGAATTGCTTATTTAATCTCTCTTCCCAATCATTTCTGACTTTCTGATTCATATAGTTATCGTGCAGTAATTTATTTGCCCTACTAATAATGTCTTTTTTTTAACAGTAGCTTCTTTTCTAGATTCAAATAAAAACTCAACCAGTGCAGATTTTTCATGTAAGATACCCCTATCCATTTCTCTTTGCCTGTACTCTGGTAATAACCCCCAATAGGGAAAGGTAATCTCTAGCCTGCAATCCAGATGTATTCTTTTCCTCTGATTATTTGCTCCCAATACCTTGATTCTTTTGCCAGCCCCCTCTTGCCTATTCTTTGTACCCATAATTGTAGTCACCCCCTATCCACTTTCTTTGTTTCTTCTACTTTAACCTGCTAAGTACCAGAGTTGTGACTTGAGAACCCTTCCACCTGGGGCTGGCTAGAGCCATTTTTTCTTATTAGGATGGCTACGTGTGTAGGCATCACATTTTGGTGGCATTGGCCCCTTTTCATCATATAGCTGGTTGGCAGTAGTGGAATTCAAGCTTTGTGCTAACCATCACAGTATGTATGTTTCCAGAGAAAGTCAAGACCTATGTAACTTGTTGCGAACTCAGATATATGAGACATTATCAATGTCTCAAAAACAGGAAGTAAAAAAACTTTGTACTCTGGTATAATGGCATAATCTGATGTTATTTTCATTCATTCCTCAACTGTAGGGTTCAGATCCAATACTCAGATCTGACTCTGCAACCACTTCCAGCTCATAGAACACTGAAACTCTCGAGCTCCTCCCTTACCCACAATGTCGTAGTCATCTAACATACCTCAGATCTCGCTTCCTGCTTACGTATTCAGATGTGGTCACTGCTTACTCTCAAGTGAACATATTATTTCAGTGAGTTAGTCATTTTATTGTACTATAATCTTTCTTGGCCTTCCTCACTATTTACTATCTTTATATTTCCCCCTAATTTTCTGTATAGAAAATTCCTATATACTCATATTTCAGGTATCCCTTAAACACCATTGTTGGTATTTCTTTTGTACTTATTAGTATGTCTATAATTACTATTGCTGGTATTTTCTTTCTAGCCACTATTTAAAAAAAAAAAAACTTTCTCTCCTTTATTTTTCTGTTACCCGCCTTTTGATTATGTCCGAAAAACATTCTGGTCTTCTGGTTTCAAAAAGTGCATGGTCTGCAGCCATAAAATTCCGATTTCAGATGCACATACAAAGTGTGTCTACTGTTGAGGCCAAGCTCACCTTGATTCAGATTGTGACATGTAAGGCCTTCACTCCAACGACTTTGATAGAAAAAAATAATTAGGTTTGCTACCCTCTAAACCTGCTCTGACAACCTCTGGGCATCATTCCCCCAAAAAGCTGACGAGAGATTCTCTTTGTAAAGAATCAGGAAAACAATCCCTGGATCCAACCTTCGGCTCCAGTGTCTGAACCTCCTAGTAAAATGGCTGAAGTATCAGCTATGACCCCTTCGGATCCATGACATAGATCAGAGAAATCTCCTCTAATCTGATCACAGCAACTGTTACAGGGTCCTGACTCTCCTTGGCTCCCTTATCCTTTTTTCGAACATTCATGGAGACAACACTGTACACCATCTTTGACAACATCATCTCTATGGTCTTCCAAGAGTCTGACAAAAGCTGATGTAGACAGGATGATGAGGAAATTCCTCTTGGTGCAGATTCAAATTGTAGGTCTTCTGGCTCCGACCCCATCAGGTCCAGAGACCCTTGTCAGTACTACTCCCCTCGTTGGCTCCTCCTTCTAGACATTTTATGTTTGAGGTAGTAGAGAGAGATTTTTGTGTTCCAAGAGTTCGGACCCCTCTTCCTTCTTCAGTTCTGTCTACCCATCTCCACTTAGACTCTCCACAGGAGTCTGTCACAGAAGATATGAACTTGGATGAAGTAGGCTCCGACAGATCACCTGACACTGTCTCATTTGGAGACATATTAGAACTCCTAAAACAAAAGGGTAATTGGTCCCCCGGCAACCCTTCCCAAGAGGAGTCTGTATTCCTGGAGGCCTTTGGAGTTGACCCGTCTACCCCCTGGGTGACTCTGCCCACTGATAAGTTCATTGATTTGCTCTCTCGATGGGAGTGGAAGGAGCTTAATACCATCAAACCTACCCTGAGAGACCAGACAGGTTCCTGTCACCACCAAAGGATGAACCATATTGGAGCAAGAGAGTACTAGTTGATGCCATGATAGTAGCTGCGGCCACTAAGAAGGAACTAGTGGAGCAAAGTTCCTCTGTTCACCCCCCCAATAGGGAGTCTAGGGTGTTAGACAGATTTGGGATGTATGTCTATGCTTCAGCGGCCTTTGCTGTTAGGTCACTTAACTGCTTGGCACATTTTATGAGACTTCAGATGGATGAGGGGTCTGATTAAGGAACTTTCCAAATCCCTCACTGGGGCAGTATCCGCCGAGGTAGTTAGCGCTATTGTCTCACAGCTGATTACCCTTCAGTCCATTTCAAACTTGTCCATGAGGCTCATCTCCCACACAGCTGAAGGTGCCTTACGGGTGGCAGGTTCAGGCATTTCCATTAGAAGACATGCCTAGATGTGCTTGTGTGACTTTGCGGAACCCTTCAAGTCTTCCTTTGTTAGTGCTTCTTTTGACAGAGGTTCGTCATTTGGCCCCAGAGTAAAAGATACACACTGTAGGTGTGATCAGGAAGGAAAAATTGTCTGCTGTGGGCATATATTTTTTGATCCCCTCAGTGGACCTTTTCTAGGAAACAGCGAGGCAGATGGAAAATGTGGTTAAAAAAAAATCCCAGAGTCCCTTCCAAGATCCACATGGAAACAGTTCCCCCAGGGGCAGAAGGGGGACTGTAATGGAAGAAGCCATCCTTGTTGCAGAGGTGGTCCACATAACCAGGGATCCAGAGATATTTTCTCAGACAGATCCTATCTACATTCCTGAAAGGAGGCCCTACTGTCCATTTCTGGAGGCAGTCAGGGGTCATTTATTTCTGCACCAGAGATCCTGGCTAGAAATTACAAATGATTCATGGGTGCGGAGGATAATATCAAGAATCTATATAATATCCTTTTCCCATCCACCCCCACTAGTAGTAAACTAAATCCCTGATCTTAAATCCAATCAGAGGGAAGCAGCAGCAATAGAAATAAAACAAGCTGCTAAAAAAAGTCAACCAAGGGGACCCACCAGACCAGAAAGAGTCTGTAACTTATTCAAGATTATTTTTAGTGCCAAAGAAAACAGCGAACTGGAGACAAGTTCTTTTTTTTTTTTTTTTTTTTTTTTTTTTTTTACAAAATATGTATTAATACTTTATTACACAGTCAAGAAATAATAAATGAACTATTCATGCAAAAACACTTGAGGTTAATAGCTTTAAGATCTGTTTCCTTATCAGCTTGCAGAAAAACAAATATCAGTGCTTAACAGTTTGAACTGATGTAGTATCGATGATGCATTATTTTTTGTTTTTAATTAACTGAGTAGTTTAATTTTTTTAACAATTTAATTATGTCAGGTGACTTCATATATTATATAAGGGATGGGGTTTGCATTTTATTGTAGCTTTGAAGAAGTTCATATTAAAGAATGAAAGCGCTTAGCTCTTTCAATGGGTGCAGTGTTTCTTTGTAAATTGGTTGCATCTTATTTGTATTGTTGGTTCCAACAGTGTGGCTGCTTTTTACCTGGTTTCCAGTGACCTTTTTTTTTTGGTTTTTCAGGGTTTTTTTGTTGGGTTTGTTAGTCTTTAGAAATTGCAAGCAAAAAAAAAAAAAAGTGACTTTAGCCAAATGGTTGACTGATTATATTACTTCTGTATACCAAAAAGTGAGTTTATCTTTTCCAAAAGCCTATTCCACTAGGTCACTGGTAACTTCTTCAGCATTTGGATAAAATCTCTGCAGTTGCAACTTTTGCTAATCCCCATTCCTTTATTGCTCATTACAAATTGGATCTGGTCTCCAGGGGAAGAGCAACCTTTAGCTCAGTGATGCTCAGGAATTACCTTTATTTGATTCTTCCCAGGATTTGGGTAGCTGTGGACTCTGTCCTAACAGTTGAGAAATCAATAAAAATGACAAAATCAGATAAAAAAAAAGTTATGTACTCACCATAGCATTCCATCTGTGTTGGACATTTTCATTCTTCCTCAACTTTCTTCCCACCAGCCCCCTCCTTATTTGACTCTTGGAAAGATCAAAAGATGCTGGAGGAACTACTGTTACATTTGTTTCTGTCCCAGATATTGTTGTTCTATCTTTTCCTTCTGCTTTGCAGGTATAAGGAGCAGCAAACAAGATCTGAGTTATGTTAGGTAACTAGGACATTATGGATAAGGGAGGAGCTTGAGAGTTTGTGTTCCATGAGCTAGAAGAAGCAGTTGAGTGGTATCCAAGGATCGGATCCAAACCCAACATTTGAGGAAGAATTAAAATGGACAACACAGATGGAACATTATGGTGAGTACACAATTACTTGGCAGAGCCAGTTTAATCTACCACAATATTGAAACTGTACATGTTGAGAAAATAAACTTGAAACTGTGCTGAGTAACAGGATTCCATTAGTTAAGGGAGATGGGTAGAGTAGAAGATGCTGCATGTTGGGGTCCTAAAGGAATCCCTAAGTGAGTGGAATAGTCCCTTTGTACTAGCCCCAAAGTCTGATGCATCTATAAAGCTTTGCAGTGACTCTAGAAAAATAAATAACATGTCTAGATTGGATTTGTATCCCTTGCCCTGATTGGATGAACTGCTTTATTGAAAAAAATGGGAAAAGGCTTAGGTTTTTGTCCACTTAGTCCAAAGGAATTAGCAAATTCCACATCAAAGAAGCTAAGGGAAAGTGGTATTTCCACATTAGATGGAGTATTCCATTACAGGGTCCTACCTTTTGGTTTCCCCAGAGTGCCTTCACCATTCCAGAGGTTGAGGACAAAAATTATTAGACCTCAGTACACTGGCTAGCATTATTGCCTCACTGCAAGACATTCTCTGGTTCAATTCTCAGCTGGAGTTCCTTCTTTACAGAGTCCACATGTCCTCACTCTGTTCGTATGGGCTTCCTCTGGGTGCTCCAGTTTCCTCCCACATTCCAAATATATGCATTTAGGTGGATTGGACACATTAAATTGGCCATATGTATAAGTGTGTGGTATGGAAGAACAGCAGTGGCAGGGCTAGCCACCCGGCAGCGTGACCCTTGTCTCTAGATGGTTGGCACTGTTGAAGTGACATCCTGATTCCATGTGCAAAAATTGGAAAAGGGGTTATGGATGGCTGGGTGCCAGATGTGCAGCAGCCGTACTAGATGATTTAGTAATATTTTCTGGAGATTCTTGTGCCATCTTCCCTAAAGTTCAAAATATTTTAGGTTCCCCTCATCAAAACGGGTTAACTACTAACCCAATCAAGTGAAAGTTAGATATGGCAGGTAGATGAATAGTGAAACCACTGGCTAGAAGAAACTGAAGCCAGAGAAAATGGCACATGACAACCATTAAGAAATGGGCCATTGCTTTTCTTTAGGCCCAATTAACTATTTATTGCATTTGTTTATCATGATGGTCTTACTGGATAGGCAGGCTGTCACTTTTCAGTGAAGGCCCAGGGAGAAATGCTACACAATGAAATGCGTAAACAGTAAAACAGTAAATCCAGTGTTGTCTATTTTTGTCCAGTTTAACTGTGGCTTGTTAGATCCAACCTTGGCACCAAATCTGAAGCTCTTCAGTTCCAGGGCTCTGACACCTTCCCTACAAGTAATTCCATGAACTCCACGTCAGTTCAAGTTTGCCCCCTGAAAATGTTACCTCCCTAAGTAGATCCATGTACTTATATACTAATCAGTTAACTCCCATTCCAACCCAGCGTCAGAATGCATGATTGGAAAAATGACAAGGTTATGGGCAACTGGCAGTAATGACTTCTCACACTCAGGGAATGCCAAAGTCAATCTGCTCTTCAGAGCCCTGTTTATGACAGGGGGGGGGCAGGTGGAAGGGATGTTGAACCAGATAAAAATCAGGCAACATGGATCTGTCGTCTGTTTTCAACTGATGCAACTATGGGAGAGATTGCCAAGCATGTAGACCTGGGTGATATTAAGGAAGGATATTTCCTGAGGATGGTGGAGCCAAAAGAGGAACCAGATGAAACTCCGACAACATGGATCTATCATTACAATAAGTACATAACTTTCATTTAGTACATTTTAGACAATAAGGATAAATGCATTTTTAGGTCAGTACAAGTTAGTCACAGTTTGATATTTTTTACACCAGATATGAAAATAGTACACAGTAGAAATACCAGTGTCGTAAAGTGTACAGAGGACAAGAAAATGAAAACGGATTGTTTATGATTGACATAATGCAGTGTGTTGCAAAGCTTTATGGCAGAAAGCTTTTTGTAAATTTTGCGGTCGAGAAGAATGAGTTTTTTTTTTTTTTTTTTTTTTTGCAGTACAAAGAGCAGTAGACCAGGTTATGGTTATATCGGGAGGAGAATGAGAGCCAGTTGGTGAAAAAGAGAAGCTATATAGATAGTGGAGAGGACTCGGAAAGAGATTGAGAGGCAACATTTAGATTATCCCAGGAGAGGTGCAAGAGCATGACCAAGTATTTTTTGGTGATCCTTTAATGTAGTTTGAAAGACTTGTTATTTTCTAATATTCTGAGAGAAAGGAATGTAATTCCAGGTTTTGGAGGGAGGGAGGGTGTATAGGGAGTCTCTAGCAGTATTATTTAGTTAACAGTTGGCTACATTTTATCTGAAGAGCATAGTGATCTTTTGGGACTGTACAGTTGCAGAATATTGTTTAGACCTGGGCCTTTGCCTAGGCCATATATGAACTTATGTATCATGACAAGCTGTGAGCAGATTAAATAGTGCTTTAATTTCAGCCTCAAAAGTTTCTTTATTTCAAGGCAGTGATTGTGTCCTCTAATGATGGTGTGACAGCAAATTTTGTGATTTTTAGATTGGATTGTAAATTGACATGTATGGGCACTGCATATAGGATATGAGAAAATATGCGACTGTGCTTTATCCTAGCCTGTTGTGTTAGGCAGAGATTTGCTGTATAGAGGGCTCCCAGTTTTTGATGGGTTTTCTTTACAGCCTGTTTTATGTGGTGATTGAATTTAAGGTTTTCATCAGTAATAACTGCTTGTTATGGTTTACCATTTCTATCCTGGTGGTGTTTGTTGATAGAATTGAGAAGGAATGTTTTTCTGACAAGTAAATTCTCAAATAAACTGATGTGGTATGCGAAAGATGTATTTACACAATGTCACTGGAGCAAAGTTCTCACACAAAAGCACTCCTTATGTTCATCAGGTTGTCAGCACTACACATGCTGCACCCATCATACACATTTTGAAGCAGACATAAACCCCAAAGATTACCTTGATGAAGTACACATAACAAATACCCTAAGCAGCCGTAAATGCACTCTTTCAAAACAATGCCCACATCAACCCATACAGCCACATCTCATGGAACCTGTACTTCTAAGCCCGTAAGGCAGTCTGGTCATTGGTGGCTCCATGGTGAGATACTGATGTTCCTCTCACCAAGCTAAGGAGAAAGTTCATGGTGAGTTGCTTATCAGGGACCTGGATCCACCACATTATGCATGCTCTCAGGTCATTGGACCACAAGTACCAGTATGACTCGCTCATATTCCATGTGGATGCAAAATGACGTGAGACTTGCCTCCCTAGACTATATGAAGGAGAGATTGTGGAGATCTTGGAATGTGTGTCCCAGGCTGGTATGAGCCTAGCATTGAGCAGCATTTTACTTTCTCCAAGGATGATGACACAATAAAAACAAAAGATGACCGACTTAAATAATTGGTTTAGTTTCTGGTATCATTCTAAGGGAGTGCAGTATTTGTCAGCATGTAAGGAGATGGTCAACTGACCATGTTCTTTACCAGGGATGGTCTGTACCTATATCCTATAAGCTTCCGAATATTAGTTAAAACATTGTCCTTCCCATAATTATTATTTTTTTTTTTTTTAGGTAATGTCAAACTTAAAAGTACTTCTGACATACCACATCAAAACCTAGCAAACTTGAAGGTGTTACTGCTCAGTGCTAGGAGTCTAAACAAAAAAACTGCACTACCTGGACCCTGTCCTCACCTTAGAGACTGCTGATATCTGTGTGGTTACTGAGACATGGTTTAAAGCCACAGAGAGTACACCAACAGTGCAAGGTTATAATGCCTTCCACACATTCAGACCAGTTACTACACAGACAGGGACTAAAGGTGGAGGTGTTTTGATTTACATCAAAAAGTAAATGTACCTCAAGACTGGTCAAATAGGACAAACCATGTCCAAATCTATCGTAGGCAAAATCCAAAACCACTTCCTTGCAAGTTATAGGCACCGTTGTATGACCCAGGAAGCCCATACCATTTATTTCAACTTATTGGAAATGCTCGCTGTCCAATACCATATTCATTGGCAATTTTAATTACCCCACTATTAATTGGGAATCATATACATTACCAAACATACAGGCACAGAGATTCCTGGATTTTGTAAACACAAACTCCCTGGACCAGATTGTCAACGCACCTGCCACCATACTGGATCAGTCCTCATTAATGTGGGAGAATGCTGCACACCCGCTAGTGTAATGGTCTTCTCTGGTAAGGTCAGACCACAAAATGGTCTCCTTTGAAGTAAAAATAAAACCTGGAACCCCAGCTAACACTGGAATATTCAGGATCTACTCTAAGGCTAACTTCCTACTATTAAGTGGTAATTTGTCAAAATTACAAGCCCCATAACCCTGAGAGCATGGCTGCCTAAGAAAAACTGTTCACAGAAATAGTATAGAAGCATGTCAATAGCTGCATAGAGGCAACTGTACCCACCAGGAAATAGTACAGAAGTAACTCAAAAAATAAAAACAAGCCATCGTGGTGGAATCATAACATCAACAGGCTGTATAATAGAAAGAAAAAATCATGACAAAAATTAGGAGGTGCAGCACCCAGCAGGATAAAAGTACTGTCATCAAACTAAAACAACTCGGAGGACAGAAGACAAACCAAAGCCAACATTAGAGATAAATTTGTCTTCCCTGGCCAAGAACAACCACCAGGCATTCTTTAGTTATGTCTGCAACCTCAAAGGCAATAATACACAATTGTGTACAGAGCTCGTTGTAAATGGACTCACCAATACTAAGACAGAAGATATAGCAAAGCTACTAGCAAAGAAATTCAACTCTAACTTTACCCTTCTCCCCCTCAACCTTCCCTCAGAAGGTGCAAGTATAACTCCCCCTACTGTCACTAGGGAACAGGTCCTTAATGCTCTGTCCAAGGCCAAGAACACTGCATCAACAGGATGCCTTCTAAATAGCATGCAACATGACCTATCATGCCCTCTGGAATTGCTATTTAACTGTAGCCTCCAGACAGGCTTCATGCCTCATGAATGGAGAACAGTAACAGTCATCCTAGAGCTTCAACAAAGCTCTGCACACACAACAAATGTATTAGTTTTAGGGTGTGCATACTTATGCAACCAGTGTATTGTACATTTTTTATTTTTTATATATTTTTTCCGCTAACAGATTTCTTTTTACTTCATTTGAATTGTACAGTTTATAGATCACATTAAAGGTCGGAAAAGTTTTGAAATTACTTATTGTGGTCTCATTTTTTAATATCACAAAAACCTGGCATTTTGTAGAGGGGCAAGCCCCCCTGCACCCCCCACACCCCCTGCTATTTCAATATATCAACTCCGAGGTTGCACTTCTCTACACTAAGGGGGGCTTGACACCCCTTCTTATACTTGGAAAAGAGTAGTATGGTTTGTGTTTTGTTTCTGTATGTACCTGTACTGAAATTACTATATTTCAGGATTCTGTAGCGCTCCTATATATATATATATATATATATATATATATATATATATATATATATATATAATTTCATGACTAGCAGTGGTCCTTTTGAAAATCATTGTGCTTCTTCATCCTGTTGTATATTCTTTGCTATCCTTCATATTAATTTTCTCCATTTCCTTTTCCTTAACCAACAACCTGGTCTTGTGAACATTGGCTGTAGGTGATGTTCACTGTTGTTGTGACAGCCTCACACTCTTGTACAAAATGGGAAAAAGGGAGGGTGATGCCAATACCAATTCTTTCCCATTACACATAGCCTTCCATCATTACCACCCTCCCAGTCAATGTATTCTACTGTCTTTATTTCACCCCAGTACCTGTTTCATCTTTATTGTCTTTCCATCTACACCACTACATTTGTCCAGCACCCCTCAGTCTCCCATATGTCCCATTCATGGTGTTGTTCCTCTTCTACTCCTCCCATTTCCTTCGCTGTCTTCTATGATGTCTGCGCCCTGCTTCTTTCTTGACCCTTTTGCTCCATCCAGACTGTTTTCTTTGTATATTTTCCTTTCAGCCTCTGATGGGTTTTGTCTGCTACTGCACTTCTCACTGTGCAGCTATTGTAACTTGTTTGCCCTTCCACTGATCCACGTAGCCTTTCTTGGAGTTAGTTTTCATCATCCACAATAGAGTAACAGCCTGCATTTCATTGCTGGAACCTGTGTCATGAGAGACTGCTTTTCAATCTATATGGAAATATACAGAGCTAAGTATATTTTTTTGCTTTTAGAGTTTGTACTGTTAATTGTTGCTTATAGTTTTTCAGATCTCTGCTGAAAGTGTTTTCCTCACCTACCCCTGTTTTCTGCTGTGTCTTCAGTTGGTATAACTGGTTTTTACAGCTTGTGTGTTATCTAACTCAAGGATCACTTGCATAAAATTAGACCTGTTAGTAACAGCCTGCATTTCATTGCTGGAACCTGTGTTCTGAGAGACTGCTTTTCAGTCTATATGGAAATATACAGAGGCAAGTATATTTTTTTGCTTTTAGAGTTTGTACTGTTAATTGTTGCTTATAGTTTTTCAGATCTCTGCTGAAAGTGTTTTCCTCACCTACCCCTATTTTCTGCTGTGTCTTCAGTTGGTATAACTGGTTTTTACAGCTTGTGTGTTATCTAACTCAAGGATCACTTGCATAAAATTAGACCTGTTAGTAACAGCCTGCATTTCATTGCTGGAACCTGTGTTCTGAGAGACTGCTTTTCAGTCTATATGGAAATATACAGAGGCAAGTATATTTTTTTGGTTTTAGAGTTTGTACTGTTAATTGTTGCTTATAGTTTTTTTCAGGTGTCTGCTGAAAGTGTTTTCTCCACCTCCCCCTATTTTCTGCTGTGTCTTCAGTTGGTATAACTGTTTTTTACAGCTTGTATGTTATCTAACTCGAGGATCGCTTGCATAAAATTAGACCTGTTAGTAACAGCCTGCATTTCATTGCTAGAACCTGTGTTCTGAGAGACTGCTTTTCAGTCTATCTGGAAATATACAGAGCTAAGTATAAATTTTTTGGTTTTAGAGTTTGCACTATTAATTGTCGCTTATAGTTTTTCAGATCTCTGCTGAAAGTGTTTTGTCCCACCCTCCTTATTTCTGGCTCGTAGTTTAAATTTGGTGGCTTTTGCCCGCCCCAATATAGATTTGATCTGGGACACTCCCCCAGTACCATCTATTTGCCACATTCTACCTAATAAACTCCTTCTACACTTGCTTTTAGTCCTTTTTAATGTAATTGATTTTTTTAAACTGTGTTTGGTCTAATATTGCTACATACTCAAGTGTGCTAGCTTGCACTGCATGTGAATTGTTTTTACTGCTGTTTTAGCTACTTTTCTGTAAAAAAAAAGTACTCTAAGCCTGTTTCCTGCCTTTCCTGTAACTAGTGTAGTCCAGATACAGATTTGCTGTATCCAGGACTGTATGTAAGCTTCTGAGCCCCCCAAGCCTTTCTGTGTTGGAGGGAAACCTTCTACCCTATCAGTGGGAGTGGTAAGCACTAGGTAACCTGTCTACCACATAAGGAGTGGTTCTAGCCCTGAAATTGTAGTTATTGGTTGTTTGGGCAATCTTTTCCATCTCTCTCAACTTTCTGATTTGAAAGCATGCATTTGCACTTGTTTCTGTCCTGTAACTCATGCAGATACAGAATCTTAGTTTTAGCACTTAAATTTGCTTATTCATGCTCAGCAATTGTTCACAACTTTTAAGCACTTAATAAGCTACTAATTACTATAGCACTCAATCCTCCTCATTACCTAGAGGAAAACAGTTTTTGTACTTACTTTTCTCACTTGCTTAGAGAAAAACAGCTCTTGTACTCACTTTCCTCACTTATCTAGAGGAAAATAGTTTTTTATTCAGGCATGTCCAAGGGTCAGCTCCCAGTGTTCTCTCCTGTCTATCTGATGAATCTGAGCATCTTGAGACAATGTAGAAATTGCCTCATGAACACAGACCACCCTCTCCTCCTACCACCCAACACTACAACCTGTGAGAGATGCACTTATCTAGCCAAACTGGAGGTAAAGCTCTCTCCAACCAAGACTGAACTTGATAGTCAAGAGGAGAAGGTAAATATTTGCACCACACCACACTCATCATAGTCTCACTAAATCTACACCACCAAAATCCACACATAGTAACACAAAAAAATTCATGGAGGCTCTCAATAATAATTTAAGCAGCAGAGACCTCCAAAGCAGAAAAGCAAGCAACCTCCATCCCTCAACATAACCCAAATGACACATAGCCTACAGACTCAGTGTACCACTCAACCACAGTCAATAAGGCAAAACAATGTACCCAGCACACTAGTCATAGGTGACTCTATAGTCAGGCACACTGATGTCCTACTCACCAGGCTAAACAAGGAGAAGGTTACTGTCAGCTGCCTGTCAGGTGCCAGGATCTGCCACATAACTCACGCACTCAGGTCACTCCACAACAAGTACAAATATGACTCTGTCATTGTCCATGTTGGTGTGAATGATCTGAGTCATACCTCCCTGGACTACATGAAAAGAGACATGGAAGAGCTCCCCGATCTTGTAGCCCAGGCAGGTATGACCCTAGCCCTGAGTAGCATTTTGTCATCGCCCAGAATGATACCGCAGTACAAGGACAAAATGATTGACTTCAACAATTGGCTAAGCTTCTGGTGTCATTCTAAGGGGATCCATGGTTGACAGACCACGATGCTTTGCCAGAGAAGGCCTGCACCTGTTGCTGCTGGGATTCCGGATACTGGCTATGGCTCTTGCCGACCCTATAGTGCATTTTTTAGGCAAGGGTCAAATGACAAATTCACCACTGTAACAGGAACAGGCAAGCAAAAACTGAAGGTAATGCTACTTAATGCTAGAAGTCTAAATCTCAAAATGCACTCACTCGAGGCACTTCTTAAAATGGAGAACATTGATATCTGTGCAGTGATTTGAGACCTAGTTCAAGGGTCCAAAGAGCGCCCCTGCACTACCAGTAATTCATACTACACTTTTCGGCCATGTAACCTGGACCAAAACACCAAAGGCGGAGGTGTGTTCCATATTCATTAAGGATAATCCACACCTCCAGGCTAGTTGCTCAGCATAATGCATCCGAGGTTATCCAAGTGCAACTAACTCTGGGTAAAACTGCAATCCAAATTGTAGCTTGCTATAGATCCCCCACCATGGCCCAGGATTCCCACTCCTATTTTCTTGATGTACTGAAAAATATTAGGATTCAACTAAACACCCTAATAATGGGCGACTTCAACTACCCCACCATTAACTGGGAAAACTACTCATGTACCAACTCCTTAGCTCAACGCTTTCTGGAATTCATAAACTCCAATGCCCTGGATCAACTTATCCACACCCCACCAGCGCAACAGTATCCTAGACCTGGTCATTACCAACATGAGTGACCGGTGTTCCACACCTGAAGTCAACTCCTCGTTGGTCCGATCCGACCATAAGCTAATCACCCTTGATATCCACATCCTGCCTCCACCCCCCATTAAGGAAACCACGGTAAAACATTTCTCCAAAGCTAACTTCATGCTTCTTTAGACAGAAGTGGTGAACTTCATGATACCCATGCAGATGGACAATACAGTTACAACTGCTGGATCATATACAAATGCACTCTATAAACACTTACACGAGTGTATTGATCGTGCTATCCAAACAGAACCAAGACGCTAGCCTCCAAAAATTGGAAGCCAATCTGGTGGTCCCCTGCCATAAACAAACTGTACAACAGAAGGAAGAAAACTTTGCAAAAGAGAGTAAAATCCCATGAGTGGAGGAGCTCCCTGGTCAGCCACAGTAAGAAGCTGAGATCCCTTATAAGATCCTCCAAAGCTAGCTATGAAAACAAAATCACCACTAATTTTAAGGACAACCACAAAGCATTCTATAGCTATGTCAAGAATCTCGATGGCAACACCCAGATCCGCTCTGAGTTACAGTACAATGGCACAAAAATTACAGCACCAACTGATATTGCCAACATCCTGGCAGATAGGTTCAGTGCTAACTTTATTCCCCCTCACCCCCTAAAGGGCCCATATCTATACAGGAAGAATGCAAAGTCCCTGTAATCACAACTACACAGGTAAAAGCAGCACTCTCTAAAGCCAAAAACACAGCATCCATAGGACCGGACAACATCCCAGGCTGCGTTTTACATGAACTTCAGAACGAACTGGCTCCCCACCTAAGCACCATGTTCAATAATAGCCTTGCATCAGGCTTTGTGCCCACTGAATGGTGTACAGCAACAGTTATCCCACTCGACAAAGGGGGAAGCCACCACTGATCCCTGGAACTATCATCCTGTTAGCCTGACGAGCCTGGTCTGCAAGGCCATGGAACGTATCATAATGGAACCCATAAACAAAGACGTTAGTAACCCCAATTTCTGGATCCCACCCAGTTCGAGTTTGTGAAAGGCAGATCATGCCTCCTGAACCTGATAGACTTCTTTGAGGCAGTCACCAAAGCCGTAGATGAGGGTAAGGTGATTCACACAGCCTATCTTGACCTCGCCAAGGCTTTCAACACCATCCCCCATTCTGGAATTATAGCTAAAATCACTAAACTAGGTATAAATCCTTACGTCACAAGATGGGTTGCCAACTGGCTCACTGACGGAACCCACACTGTAAAAGTTGCAGACTCCAAATCTGACCTCAAACCAGTGACAAGTGGAGTGCCACAGAGCTCAGTCCTGGGACCTCTCCTGTTTGGTATCTACTTCTCTGAAGTACAGGCTAACACATAAGGCCTCTGGCTAACAATGTTCGCAGATGACTGCAAACTAGGAGCTATAGTCAAGTCCCCAAATGATGTGGACATCCTACAGAAGGCCTCGCTGAGACGACTGGTGTCAGAGCCATGGCCTCAAGCTCAGTGCCAAAAAGTGCAGTGTCATCCCCACTGGAAAAAACTCTACCCATAAACTACCACATAGGCAGCAATCTACTTAACACCGAATGTGTGATGAAACCTGGGGACCCAGGTGGACAGTAGTCTCTCCTTTGATGGTCACATCGCCACAGTAGTCAGGAAGTCCTTCTACGTGGCACACCTCATCATAAAAGAGTTCTCATCCAGGAAAAAAGAGGTCATTGTTCCCTCTACTCGACACTCATTAGACCCATTATAGAGTACAATGCCCCTTTTGGAATGCACCTCTCAAAACATCTGCAGAAGCTGGAAAGGCCATAGAAGTACCTCAGAAAGAGGATTACTGGCCTCAAACAAATGCCCTACACTGACCGTCTCAAAAAACTCCAGGTTTACAACGTAGCATATTGACTACTCCAAGGTGATCTCTGCCTGACATATAAAGCTATGTCAAACCCAGAGCTTTTGGACATGCTGCACCTAAAGAAATCCCAATCCCTCAGAACTGCACACTCTAGGCACCTGAACCTTGTCACCACAATAAACAGGACATGCTGGAGGGATAGATTCCTGTCCCAGAGACTTTCCATACTCTGGAACAGGCTTACCCATCTATGTCAAGCAAAGTTCTTCATTAGCATTCTTCAAGAAAAATCTTGATGAGTGGATGGGAAATAGGAAATACCCCGGGGATCACCTCTGTGTCTCTGCTCAACAGTGGCACAGGAAAATAACTTTCTTGGGTGGCGTAAGCCAGGGAACCTTGTTGGCTAGGCTTTTGTAGGCCCTTGGGCCGATAGCCTAGTACCTACCTATGAAATTATGAACCTATGTGTTGATCCTCACAGTTGTAGTATGTACCTAATCTTTCCATTTGTTCATATTTCTAGTTATCTTTTGGTTCGGTCCATTGTTCTCTTCCTTTGTTGTTCTGATTGTGTTCCAAGCCAGGCAGGAAACTCGCAATTTAATATTTATTCCTCCCTGTAAGTTCCTATTTTGTCCCTTTACTAAATTGCACAGTCTTCCTGATACTGCACTCAAATCCTGCCTCTCTGCTGAAGTCCTCCATATGTAACAGGACTGTTTTCAACATCCTCTACTACTAGCAAGATGCAGTCAGCAGCAGCAAGTTGATAAAACCCTGCTTAACCCCACCCATTCCATTTCCATTTATTCCAAACTCACTCTCTCCTTCTTTGCTAGAATTTGCATAACCAAAATATATAGGTATGGAGAAGGGGGCACCTGTGTCTCATTCCCCTCCTTATAGGCACTCCCTTGGTGAGTCTCCTACTTACCTGCAAAAACAATCTTGAGTTTTTGTGTAATTCTAAAGATTTTTCTTGCATCTTGATGTCTTCCATATAGTAGGCCATTCTACAGAATCAGAAGTGGTTTGTCAAAGAGCATGATTCCAGCTTTCTCTTTATCCTTCACCTCACCATACTCTGAATTTTAGCAACTCTCATCCTTTCCTTATAATAATTCCATGTAACGAGGGCCCCTACTAACTTGTGCCCAATGCCAGCCCATCAGCCTTCTAGTCATCTCTTGCTTAGATGATACTGTGGGAAGAATATCTTTTCTCCAGTCCCTAATCGCTCATAACTGATTGCGTCTCTGATGATCTTTTCCAGAATTAGGGAGTTAAGACTTTTCCCTTTTTCTTTCTTTCTCCCACATCCTGTCTGCTCTCTGTAACTAATTAGGCCATGTTTGATCATAATCTATTTCCATTTTGATTGATAATTATTATTCTGAAGCCGAGTGACTATTGACAGAACTAAGGCAGTAATATATATCCTTAGATCTGGGATCCATATTCCTCCAAGATCATAGTAAGTTACTAGGATATTGGATCTGAGGCCCTTATAAGCCTAGCCAAGAGTTTAGCCCATGCATAGACAAACCAGCATCCAGTGCCCCTGTCCACCAGGGACAAGGGTGGAATCCCAGGAATGTATTTTCTATTTCCCATCCAGTTATCCAGATTAAGGGGGTAAAGAGGTACTCTGCTTGAAGTGGAGAAAGGGAGTCTATTCCATAGATAAGGGAGTCTCTGGAACATAAATCTGTCCCGCCAGCAAGTCCTATTGATGTGTCAGACCAGGTTGAAGCAGTGTTTGCGGGTTAATCAAGTGGAGCTAGACTTGCAGATATGTAGCAGTCCCATCAAGGCAGGGTCCGAGATCACCATGTATGCCAGACAGAGGTCACCTCTGAGGAGTCTATATGAAACATAGTAGAGGGATAGGGCTTTTAGCCTATCTGTATATAGTACATTTTTAAGGCCCTGGATCCTCCTGGTGAGGAAAATCTGTGGTGTCTCCAGATGCTGCATTTGCTTTGCGAGGTACATGCCAAATGGGGAATTGTACTTAATAATGGGCCTTATAAGGGAAGAATACAGGGATGTTATGACCTCCTTGTCCCTGGATGAGATGCCCTTACTTATGAGGTGGGCCATGTAGAAAGCTTTCCGTACAATGGAAGCAACATGGTGGTCAAAAGTCAAGCTGCTGTCAATCTGGGTGCCCAAATCCCTCACGACTGCATGCTTAAAATGTTATTAATGTGATAATTTGTGGGGTCATCTGTCTCCCTAAAGGGGATGATGATGCATTTTTTGTATTGCGCTTAAGGCCATATTTGTTTGGGTGAGACGCTCTTGGAGGATGGCCATGTCACTAGGGGAATTGATGGCCGCTCACAACTTGCAGTCATCTGCAAACCTGGTCAGCCCACTGGTTTTCGCCTGTACCTCAGAAAAGTATATCTCAAGTAACAGAGGCCCCCAGACCGAACCCTGGAGGGGGGGGGGGTATGACACTCAATACAGGTCTACTGCTTGAGGTGGCTTTCTCTATTTTGACTAGGTGGGTTCTATCAGTGAGCCAGTTGGCTACCCATCTGGTAACATACGGATTGATGCCTAGTTGAGAGAGGTTATCTGCCTGAGTGGGGAATAATGTCGAAGGCTTTGGCCAGGTCAAGGTAGGTGGTGTGCGCACTGTCTTCCCCCCATCCATGACTTTGGTGACTTGTCTCAAAAAAGTCGACCAGATTTAACAGACATGACCTCCCCTTGATGAAGCCAAACTGTGCGGGATTGAGTGTTTGGAGGTTGCCAATATCCTTGTTAATGAGAACCATGATAATCTATTCCATGGCCTTGCAAATCAGGCTAGTTAGGCTGATGGGTCTATAATTTTCCAGATCAGTGGATGCTTCACCTTTGTGTAAAGGGATGACAGTGGCTGTCCTCAACTCAGCTGGGACAAAAATGGTACTCAGGCTTCTGTTGAATAGGGCTGCTAATGGTGCTGCAGGTTCCTTCCTGAGTTCATGTAGGATGCAGCCTGGGATGTTATTATGTCCCATGGAGGCTGTAAGTTTTGCCATTGAGAGAGCAGCGATGACCTGATCCCTAGATATAAGTGGAATGGGGGTGCAGGTACTGGGAATGTCCTGATTTACTGATGGTGGGACAGAGGGGTGAAATTTTTGCCAGAGCTGTCAGCCAACAAGTTTGCTGTGTCTACGGCATTTGTATATGTGGTGTCCTTGACCACCAGTTCTGAACAGATCTGGGTGCTACCTTTAAGATTACGGACATATGTAAAGAAGCCAGTATGATTGTCTCTAGTAGAGGTGACCAATTTGGACTCAAGTTTGCTTTAGAGGTTTTCACTAGTGCTCTTATTTGCTTGTTTAGGTGAAGGAAAGATTGCTTACAATTGGGTACCTGCTCCTACGTGGTCCTGGACAGCAATTTTTTCTTTTGTTATAGAGTTTATTTATTGCAGATGTCCACCACACAGGTTTACTCTTCCTTGCAGAGGATGATTTAGTCCTGCCAGGTGTTCCTGATTCCATGCATCTATATAAAATGTTCGTATAGTAATTTGGTATAGTTTTGGATACTGGTGCCAGTTCCTAGAAAGGGGGAGGGGCTGTGAAGCTATTTATACCATCCCTCAGGAGGCTGTAATCAGCTTTGCAGAAGTTTTTTTGATTGACCCTAGCTAGAGGGGGTTGGGGGAGATGGTGACTTCGAACGTGACCGCTTTATGGTCAGATCTTACAACGGAGGATGATACTGTAGGGATGCTGCAATGGTTACTCATGTTGGTTAATACCAAGTCCAAGATATTTTTGTGGGGGTATCAACTAGCTGTTTCAAAGCATTTGCATTGACAAAATTGAGAAATCTCTGGGCATTTGTATTCTGCCAAGAGTAGTTCTTCCAGTCTATGTTTGGGTAGTTAGTCACCCAGGATCAGGGTAAAGGGTTGAATCTTGATATATTTGAATAGATCTAGATAGGCAGTTTGGGCATCTTGGGTCAGATTTGGGGGCTGGTAGCTAGTTATGATTTGTATAGGGGTCTTGTCAATAGTTAGCTGCACCTGGATTGTCTCTTGTGCATCATACTTTTTGACCAGCCTGGAGGTGTGTATGTCTTCAATTTATGTTGAAATTCCACTTCCTTTGGCTTTACTACCCACAGTTTGGGGTCTGAATGTATGATAGGATGAGTGACCAGATAAGGCTGGGTGCTGTCCACAGCTTTGAACCAGGTTTCTGTGACTGCACAGATGTCAGCATTTTCCAGGGTTAGGAATGCTTGCAATGAGTGCAGTTTCATGTTTAGACTCCTAACGTTTATCAGCATGACCTGTAATTTGTATATTGTTGACATTTTTATGTTGGTAGTTTTAACCTCATCACTCTTCCTAAAAAAGGCACTATGGGGAAGCAAGAGTCTTTGCCAGAATCCTGAAGCCCAGGTGAGACAGATGCAGGCCATCTTTGTTAAAGCATAGTGGTATGTTGATCATATCTTCCCAGGCTAATGGGTACTGGATCCCCCTGGAATGACACTAGAAACTAAGCCAATTGTTAAAGTCAATTATTTTCTGTTTGTATTCAGGCATCATTCTGGGTGACAGTAGAATGCTGCTTAAGGCTAGGGACATACCTGCCTGGGACACACATTCAACTAGTTCAGTCATGTCTCTCTTCATATAGTCCAGGGAGGCACGTCTCAAGTTATTCACACCAACATGGACTGTGACAGAGTCATAACAGTACCTGTTGTTGAGAGACTTGAGTATATGTGTGAAATGGTGGATTCTGGCCCCTGACAGACAATTAACTGTGACTTTCTCCTTATCCAGCCTGGTGAGAGAGACATCTGTGTCTCACAATGGAGTCACCTATGACTAATATGTTGTATTTGTGGTTAAGCCTTGGTGGTTGTGTGACGACACAGGTGTGTGAACTGTGCGTGGTATGTAGTGTGGAGGGCTGTGGAGATTGTGTGTGTTTTTGCCTCGAAGGTCTCCTTTGTTTGGGTATGTTTTTGTTGAGGACCTCCACATATGTTGGGTGGGTGTTGGTTGAGGTGTAGTGATTGTGTTGACAACCTTCTCATTGCCAGATATACTGGCTTGTGAGGGAGAGAGCTTGGACTGTAGGTTACTAATGTAATTGCATCTCTCACACATTGTTTTCCTAGGTGGTAGTAATAGGGGGTTGTCTGTGTACATAAGGCAGTTGCTACACTGTGTCAGGATGGCCATATCAACCAGACTGGCAGGCGAAACTGTAGGAAATTGTCCATCCATATTTTTCAGAATCCGAGAAAGAAGGCCAGGGAGAACTAAGGGGTTAGCCTGAAGTCCAAATGCTTAATCAAAAACCAAGAAGCTTAGAATAACACTTTTAAACAGGCTATAAACAAGCAGTAACAAATGCAACAGAAAAGATGCAGTTGAATACTTCAGAGAACAAGCTGCAGCAAGTAGCAGAAAAAGCAAGATGAAGTAGTGGAGCCAGGAGGAGGAAACGCAAATACAGTAAAAGAAGCTGAGTAAAGTGTTTTTAGTAAAATCATCCAGAAAAAAGGAGGTCATTGTCCCTCTGTACTCATCCCTCATTAGACCCATTATAGAATACAACGCCCCATTTGGTATGTACCTCTCAAGACATCTGCAACAACTGGAAAGGCCTCAGAAATACCTCACTAAAAGAATCACAGGCCTAAAGCAGATGCCCTACGCTGACCGCCTTAAAAAACTCCAGCTATACTCTGTCGCATATGGACTACTCAGAGGCAATCTCTGCTTAACATACAAGGCCATGTCAAACCCAGAGCTGTTGGACATGCTACACTTAAAGAAATCCCAATCCCTCAGAGCTACACGCTCCAGGGATCTAAACCTTGTCATCACAATAAACAAAACATGCTGGAGGGATAGGTTCCTGACCCAGAGACTCCCCAGACTCTGGAATAGATTGCCCATACATGTCAAGCAGAGTGCCTCTTTGGACCTGTTCAAGAGGAACCTTGACGATTGGATGGGAGAAAGGAAATTCACCCCAGGGTCACGTCAGTCGCCCTGCTAGACAGGGGTCCAGGAAAGTAAATAATGTGGGAAGAAATAGCCAGGGAATTGTTATGGCTAGGCTTGTATAGGCCCTAGGGCTGATAGTCTAGTACCAACCTATGAACCTATGAAAAGGTAGAGAGGAGGAACAGATGTTTGTAAGTATCATCTTATTTTATTCCACTCTAGCTCTAATTCTTCTTCCTTGCCATACAAAATCTTTCATCCATTTCATGATTTCTTTTTTTTTTTTAATCTGAGAGGTCCCAGAAAACCTGCTCCACATATCGTACTTTGAGAGAACATTCCAGTTTAAGGCCTGAGCTGTCATATCTGCATCTAAATTAAGCATTTTCCATTTACTTAAGCTAGTATGCGTTTTATCCAATATTCTTTTATAGGTCTCTTTTCTAGAATTTTCCAAGCTCTCTACTAGCCACCCCCCCCCCCCCCCAGGGTATTGTATTCCATAGTGCTTCCATACACCTGGGTTCAAAAAGACCAAGTCTTGCTTTTGTTCAAGCTGCATCTTTATTGCTTGGGTCTTAGCAATATTAAGCTTCTAGTCTGACACCTGACCAAATTTAGTTGTTAATTCCCAGAGCTTTGGGAGTTTATTCTGTGGGGTTGGAAAGTGTGAACATTGCATTACCTGCAAATATCAAAACCTTTGAGTTCAGGTTCCCCCACAAGTTTTGCTGGAGTTGGGGCACCCTTCTGGCTCCCAGAGGTTAAAAATAAAGTGCAAAAAAGCAATGGAGACAAGGGACATCCCTGTCTAGTTCCCCTTTTGCATCTCCAGTTCTTCTGAAAACTAAGCTCCAACTTTCACCTCTGTCTCTGCTCTTTGATACACCTCTGGCATTCTGTTTATCAGTCATTCCTGTAGTGAAATTACTGCAAAAAGATGGCCTCATTCAATCCTGTCCAGTACCATCTCTTCATCAAGATGCATCATAGAGAGGGGAATTTCCAGTTTTTTCCGCATATTTCAGAATTAACATAGCCTACCTGCAGCTTTATGTCCTCCAATAAACGCAGGTTGATCTAAGGAAACCAAACTGGGAACTACCCTATTGAATCTTATGACTATCATAAATGTCTTGTAGTCATCATATTTCAGGACTGATGTTGGATACCTCAGTGCTGCCAGCTGTAGATCTTTACCATCTTTATGGAAAAGATTGAGTGCTTTTTTCCAGGAAACAGGCATTCTTTTCAAAATTAATGCCTCGTTAAATAGATCCTTGCAAATATAGATTTTCTTTTTTCCTAATAATTTCTAGACATGTTGGAATTCCATCAGAAGTGAGCAATTTGCTGCTAGCTTGTCTACCTAATGCTGCTTCTGTTTCTGAAACTATTTCATGTTCTACCTCTAACGCTTCCTCTTCTGTTGACAGTTAAAAGCCACTAGTCTGTAATTCTTGCATCTGGTCCTGATCCCTTGTCTGCTGTTAGTCTGTTTTATACAGAGTAGCAGAGTATTCTGTCAGTATCTTTAGAATATTATGATCCTTTCTCTCTCTTCTTTCTGGGCCTTCCACCCTTAGTCCATACACTGTTGGTTTGTTCTTTTGCTGTCTAAACTGGATCCCCAGTGCATAAAACATCTGCAGACTATTCATAAAATAAACAACCTGCACTGTTTTCCACCCTAACAACAACCTGCAGTTTGCCAACTCTTGCAACTTTTGTTTCAATTCCCCCAGTTCTGTCAGCTCCCCCTCCTCAGTACTCTTACCCCTCAATTGTAACTCTGTTCCTTTCCTTCACCTTATCTGTTTGGTTGCCGTCCTTTCTCTGTTGAGCATTGCTTACCATACCGTCTTTTTACAATGCTGTCATGTGTTTGGCATCACATAAGTTACTCCAATTTACTTCTGATTACTCCTGCTTACCCAATCCTCAGTCTCTGTTCTGCAGTTTACAAGTTTGGAAATGCCACTGCCCTTTGGCTGGTGTCTTTTCACTAATTAAAAGCACCTTTAAAGGGGCATGGTCAGAACTTCTAATAGAGCTAACATCTACTGTTTTAACTTGCCAAAAATGTATGTAAGTAATAAATCCTTTATCTATACGTGACGACAAGTTGTACCTTCAAATGTAAAAGGTAAATTCCCCCGTCTTCATTACCCTGGTTTACTAATTGCCGTACAATTCTGTAAGGCCAACTAATTTTAACATTGCTTTAGCAGCTTTCTTTGTCTTGTGAGACCCCTTTCTTGTAGGCTGATTTGAATATCATCTGGGTTTTGGATCTGGTTCTAGTCACCTACTACTAAAGTCCCCTCAGTAAACCATAATATATCTGCAAGGGTACCCCTTTATTTTTTGCTCCTCATGTCTGGAGGGTCAGTAAATTTCCACAATTGTTAATAACTGTCCCCTCAAAAAAACTTTCACTTATGCATATCTGCCATACCTGTCTTTATATTGGTCCCATTATTTCATAGGGTAAATGTCATTCCATTAAAAATAGTCCCCCCTCTCTGTCAATACCTCCTGTAGTCTGACTTCACCTGCAGCACAACCTCTACTTCCTAGCTTTGTCTGCTCATATAATGTCAAGTCCTTTTCTGAAAAAAATCAGTATATTGACTCTTTCCTTCTTCATCACTGCAATAACTTTCTCTTTTCACTGAATTGGTCAGAGCATTAACATTCCAAGCCATTGCTAGGTACTTTTGTTCTGTCCTTACAATATAATGCCTTTTATTTGTCATTTCTTTCTTCTAGTTTACCATACTGTGTGGTTTATTACTTCCATAATTGTCATCTCTTCACTTACCCAGCACCTACCATATAATTCCCACCCCTTTATGTGAACTAGGTATCTATTCCCATAGTTAGCACAAACCACTGTACGTCTTAGTGTCTTATAGAAAAAAAAATTATTTCATAGTAACAAACTATATACATTCGCTTTACATGTACATCGAATGAGCAGGCATTCATTGCCCAGGTTATGCCCATGTCACAGCCTGATGCAACTTGCTTTAGTTTTTGGATGTAAAATACAGTGCTTCAAGCCTTTGCACATACCTGCCTACCCATGTGTCTCTGGGATCGTTCACTATTATTTAAAATTTATTTTATAAAAATGTCTGTTTATACACTTTATACATTGTCCTCTTGCTAGACTTCCTGCATATTTATATAACCCACAGTCGTCTAAATGCAAGTGTTTTACCCACATATAAGATCATCTGGGAAGTCCCTTTCAGCTTATCCATAACCTCTACGTAAGTCCTGGTCTTTATCTAACAAATAAATTTCCTTCCACTGACTGGATCATTCCGATTTCAATTTTTCGGAATATCCACTCTCTCAGCACCTTAAAGCTTGTAAACAATTGGAAAAAGCAACCTGTGCCTTTTTTCCTTTCCTTCTGATGATTTTGCATCTGTAAATGTCTGTACACTTAAATTTATTGTTGGTTTTATCTCTTTTTACTATCCAGGCTACTCCAACAAATTCAGTGCCTCTTTTGGGTCCTGCATTGTTACGTCGTAAAAAAATATCTTGCATGTTGTGGGGTAAAGCAGTTTTACCATTATTCCTTTGTTTGGACATTTTGATCACTGGGAAGTGTCTAGCCCTCTTTCTTGTTTCCTGCGAGTATTACTGGTTAGTAAAAACTCCCACAGAGCCACATATTCACTTGGCACCTGGTTTCCACAACATAGAATCTGTTCCTTAATTTTAAATGCGTCTGTTCTGACAATGATCTGCCAGGATAGTTGGTTATTGCCAGGGATCCAAACAGTCCATTCAACCCTCTCAAGTCTAATTTGTTCTCATGGCATACATGTCCATTCCACAAATGATTGCAAAACCAGATCCTCTCAATCTGTCCCTTCCATGCCTTTTGGTATCCCCCAGTGTTGTATATTCTTATGCCCAACTCCATCTTGCTGATCAACCAGTAGCTCTTTAAGCATATCTGTGTTTCAGCCCTGAGCCATAGCTGGTCTTTTCCAAGCAGTGTATCCTGTATTACATTTGCATGGTTACTGATTACTGTCTACATCTGTTTTGCTGGCTCCTGGGTATCTGTCCTAAAATTTTCCAGTGTCGCATTCATCTTTAACTCTGCTAAAACATCTTTCATAGTCACATGCCTTTCAGTGGATGCACCGACCCTTTCGCCATGCTACATTTTTTCATTACATTGTGAAGTTATGGCAAGCATTTCCAGGTTCAGGATTATCTTTTTCATTCTTTTCTGTTGCTGGCTCATCGCACTAGTTCTATCCATTGAGTTTGGGGTTCCACCTTAAGTCAGTTATGTTTCCCCTTTCTTACAAGAGGACTACCATTTAACAAAATTACCAGACTTGTACGAAGAAGGCTGCTTATCTTTTTGGCTTTGTATAAGAATGCCTTCCCTTTGTGTGTTATTTCCCCATCCTGTCCAGCCCTTTGTCTTTTATTGTCTTCTTCCCTCTCTCAGCTAGACACAATATATTGTCTCATCTTTTTTGTTCTACATTTGTGTGCCCCCCCTCCCCCAGCTTACCATCAACAACCAGGCTGTGTCAACTTTGCTTGTGTTCTCAGTACTATCCACTCAGGGCTGAGACCGTAACCAGTGTTGGGTTGGTCAGGGCATTGAAAAACAGAGTAGCCTGCAGTGTCATATAAGCTGGTCCTGCATGTAGCAGATGTTTTTGGTATGTCCTGACTGGGTGGAGCTAGTTGCATCATGTGCATCACCACACATATCAATTAAATCCATTTACCAACTCCCCGATGCCATAGATTTATTGGCGATCTGCCTTTGTGATTATGGTACATCCCCTTCACCAAGGTTGTCTCTCCATCACATGGAGTAATCTCTTCCTCATGGAGTTTGCAAGCTGGCAAAGCCACACTTTTAAAAACCCTACCCTTTCCAGCCACACCAGTGTTCAAACCATTAGTCAGTCTGTTTGTTAGATTATAGTAAGGGCTCTATCTCTATACACCACAAAGCTGGGTTCTGTTGTCTTCTCTTCTAATCTCTTCCCCTCCCTTCTTATTTGCTCTATTATGGCATTTCTTCTACCCTGGTTGTTAGAGTAATGCCATCCCACCCTACTGTATCTTCCCTTTCTTTGTCCTTTTTGTTCAAATTCACACTTATATACTTGGCAAAATAATGCAGCTGCTCCACCTTGGGGTCTGTTGTTCTGTAACCTGCATTCTTCTTCCACCCCTGCTGCTAGAGAGTTTTACAGTCCAATTTGGGATTCTGGTGTTCTCTGATTCCCTTTGTTTGAACTACATAGACTCCATCCTCTCCTTAAAGAAGAGAGCCTCACACATGAATTCCCTTTCCTTTCATCCTCTTACACTAGTGAATGCAGCTCTTTCTTGATTTGTTAACTGACCATTAAGCAGGGTCCCAGCTGACAGCAGTTAGCATCTAAAACAGAAAAATCATAGCAAAAAATCACTTCCTTGGCTTTCTTTCGGCAATGCAGTACAATCCTTATCCTTGATGGTCCCTTACCAATCTAGCCCCTGATTGTAACCTCATCCCAGATCTCTTCACCCTTGGTTAACTCTGACCACAAATCAGTCATCTGTGTCAGATTTAGTGGTACCACCTCTCTGTCAAATGAGAAAATATTTAGGAACTTCAACAGTGCAGACCTACTTTAGCTTGCAGAAGACCTATACAAAATTCTGACAATCCCTGCAAATGAAACCAACTGAAATATAATGGTAACTTCAGAAGTATATTCCAAATAACAAAATCAAACTGAAGAAGGCAAGGATGTCCTTCAAGAATGCAACTGCAGTCCTGACATATGGGTTGTCCTGCCTCAGGCAGCCCTTCGGTCGGCCAGATTCCAAAATCTGGGTCTGGCGTCAGCCGATGTCGCCTCCTCCCCAACGTCAGAGCAGCTGGAGTATAAAGGCATCAGCCGACGCCATCTTCTTCAGTCTTTCTTGCCGCGCGGTGCCCGAAGCAGAAGCAGTTCGCAAGTGCCGGTCGGTCAGCTCCTGTGTTTTCAGTTACCGAAGTCATCTAAAAAGCTAAGTACCCCGTTGGGGAACATTTTTTCTTGCCTCAGCCGATGTCAGAACAAATTGAGAAAGTTAATAATTGTTTGTCTTGTGGTAAACAAATACCTCATAAGGACTTCCATTCTTACTGCCTCCCTTGCCTGGGCCCAGACCACGACGTCTCGGCCTGTGCTTGCTTTAATAAGCGCACTCTCAGGCGCCGGGCAGAGTTTGCCGAAGACTTTTTTGGTGAATCCTACGCTTACAACATGCCGTCGGAACAACCGACAGCACAAACTACCATAAAATGAAAGGACCGGGACCGTCGGCCCGCGACTTCCACCGATATAACGCCTAAGCCCTCCGCGAGTGCTTCGGTCCCTTTGGAAGCGGTAATTCAACCGCTCCAGGCCGACGACACCGCGTTAACTCATCCCTCGGTCTCGGAGACTACACTGGTGCCGGTTGTTGATTTTCCTCTTGGAAACCGAAGTTCTGGATCTACCCGACACCATTCCCGTGGACAAAGTTACCCTTGCACGTGGGGCAGCTAGGCTTCCTGTATCCATGTCAATCAAGGCCTTTGCACGTGCTAAGGCCGCCAGCCAGGCCAAGGCCCATCCTAAACCTACTTCTCAGGCCCCTTCTTCTGACAGACAAATCATGTCCCTGGCTGCAGATTTAATCTCTCTTATCAGGGGGTCTCAGCCTCACCCAGACAGAGGTTCTCAGCCGCCTGCAGAAAAAAGGCCTAGAACTGAGCAGGCAGACAACCTCTCTTCAGATGAAGCCTCTGGGGATTCAGAGCATTCAGATACCCAAGAAGAATCCTTCCAGGCCTGTGAGGACTCTGATGCTGAGGAATCTATTCCCTCTGCCTCTCCTCCAGAGGATTTTTCTTTCGGTGAAGTCCTCCACTCCATGAGGGAACATTTTAAGTGGCAGGGTCAGGAATTTTCTGATTCTAGGAAAAGGCTACGTACCTTCCTTAAGTTACCCCAGCACAGACCTTTAGCTATCCCTCCAGTTTTGGATGTCCTGGATGATGTTTTCTCCAACTCCAGTGCTTCCCCTGATTCTCTCCCTCCTGCTCCTGTCAAGCCAGGCAGATATTACAGGGTCCCTGACACTCACAAGCATCTCTTTAAGGCCCACTCTGTGGCTCTAGAAACTATTTCACAGGGCCCCAAAGGAGTGGCTACCTCCTCAGCCAAGAATCCACTGCCAGCTGACAGGGAAGCAAGGTCCCTGGAGAGATGGGGTAAAAAGGTTTATACCTCTTCCACCCTTGCCATGAGGTCACGTAACTGCCTTTTTCATATGTTTCAGTACCAGGATTATTTACTGGATGATTTGCAGAAAAAGATAGCCTCTCCTGAGCCTATAGATAGAAAGGCATTGCAGGATTTGGTTCATAGTACCCAGCAGGTTAGTAATAATTTTCTACAGTGTGGTTATGATGCATTGGAGGCTTCATGTAGGGCAGCTATGACAGGGTCTGTTATCCGTAGACATGCTTGGTTGAAAGAACAGCCACTGCCAGATCATATTAAAGTAAAGCTGCTGGACGCACCTCTGGATAAACAGAAGCTTTTTGGTGCTAATGCTCAGGATGTGTTGAAATCTATTGAGGAGAAGGCAAAATCAGTACAAACAGTAAAGGATTTCCTCCAGGTTCAGCCACCAAGGATCAGCAGGAATTGGCCTTCAAAGATTTGGTCCTTTCCAGACTCTGACAAGTTTCAAAGGGGAAAGAACAGGCGTGCACGAGGTAGAGGGCAATACCGAGGCTCCTACAGGGGACGCCAATGGCAACCACAAAATCAGAGAAGTGCCACAGGTAGTTCACCTGCACAACAGGGACAATCACAATGACTTACCACTCACTCCACCTACCAAGGCTCAAAGAGAAGCACCTCTAGGCGGAAAATTATCTCTATTCTCAAAAAAACTGGCACATTATAACAAAGGACAATTGGATTCTGGACATAATAGACAGAGGTTACAGGTTCCACTTCCATACCTTACCAACAGGACAAGGCATGCCAAACCTGCCACAAAATCAAAGGGCAGAGGCACTCATAGAAGTCTCAAAGCTGTTACAAATAAAAGCAATAGAGAAGGTTCCTCCTCAGGAACAAGGCCAGGGATTTTATTCAAGACTGTTCCTTGTTCCAAGAAAATCAAAACAATGGAGGCCTATATTGGACTTGTCCGTTCTAAATACTTTTCTCATGGTGCCAAAATTCAAGATGCTGACGTTACAGCAACTTCTTCCCATGCTGGGCAAGGGGTCTTGGCTGGTTACTCTGGACCTCAAGGAGGCATACCTGCATGTCCCTATCAGACACAGTTGCAGAAGATACCTCAGATTTCTTGCAGGAACAGAGCACTATCAATTCTCAGCATTGCCATTTGGCTTATCTACTGCGCCCAGAGTATTCACGAAATGCCTGGCATCAGTAGTGGCACATTGCAGACTCCAGGGGATTCAAATATACCCTTACCTGGACGACTGCCTAATACAAGCAGACAGCAAACAGACCTTGATAAAACACTTGGATTACGTCATTCAATTGCTGCAGGCTTTGGGATACACAGTCAGCATTCAAAAATCAAGATTACTGCCATCCCAAGAGATTACTTTTCTAGGAGCAAAACTGGACACACAGCTACAAATGGCTTTCCTCACAGAGGAGAAACAAGAGCATTTAACAGCTCACTTCAAAGGCCTAGCAAAATTAACCCACCTGACCGCAAGGAAGACCCTGCAGGCCCTGGGGTTCATGGCATCTTGCATTCTTCTAATCCCTCTGGCAAGACTACACATGAGAAAGCTGCAATGGTACCTAAAAAGCTTGTGGTCGTAACACAGCCACAACCTAGAAGACATAATACCACTTATACCATGCCTGCAAAGGGAATTTTTGTGGTGGGCTCAAGCAAGTCACTTAAACGAAGGCATGCTTTTCAACAAACCTCCAACAAGTCAAACTATTACAACAGACGCCTCAGACCTTGGATGGAGGGCGCACATGGACGGCAGATGCATTCAAGGGCAATGGACTCCCATGGAGATGCATCAGCACATAAATCAAAAAGAGATGTTGGAAGTGATGCATGCAATAGAAGCTTTTGGAAAATCTCTTCAGCAAGGTCATCTGCTAATAAGGACAGACAACACCACTGTCATGTGGTACATAAACAAACAAGGGGGCACTCATTCCTACCCCCTCTGCAGACTAACAATGATTATTTGGGAAAAGTCCCTGAAACTGAACATCTACTTGCAATCCCAGTTTGTTCCGGGCAAGGACAATGTTCTGGCAGACAGGTTGAGCAGAAATTTCTTGGATCCGCATGAATGGATGCTACACCCACACATTTTCTCACGAATAGCATCTGCATGGGGAAGACCAGACATAGACCTCTTTGCATCTCATCTCAATCATCACCTGGAAAGGTTCTGCACAAGGATACACCATCCTCTAGCTTGGAGAACGGATGCTCTTTCCTTCAGCTGGAATGCACTAACAATTTATGCATTCCCTCCGCTACCTTTGCTCACCAGGGTGTTACTGAAGATCAAGGCAGAACAACCAAGAGGAATCTTGATAGCTCCAGACTGGCCAAGGCAACACTGGTATCCACTACTACTGAGCATAACTCACACCAAACCGTGGCCCTTGCCTCAATGGCCTCTGCTCCTAACTCAGCACAGTTACAAGACTGTTCATCAGAACCTGCAAACCTTAAAGCTGACAGCTTGGAGAGTTCCATGACTCAGACCCATGACTCTCTCCTAAAAGTTCAGGAAATTTTGCTGGAGGCACGCAGACCTTCCACCAGAAAAACCTATTCGGCCAAATGGAAGAGATTCACCATCTGGAATGTCAACAAGGGCCAGGATGCATCACTGATGAACATACCTCAGATATTAGAATACTTGGCAGAAATGTTTCACAGTGGCCTCTCATACTCTTCCATCAAAATCCACGCTTCAGCTATCTCAGCACATTACAACTGTGATCCACCTGTGTTTTCGCATCCCTTGCTAAGACAGCTTCTAAGAGGCATAAAGAATATCAAACCTCCAAGGAAGCTACCAATTCCTGCATGGGACCTCAATTACGTCTTGGAAAAATTAACTCTTCCTCCTTTTGAACCAGCAGCATCTTCAGAAATGCAATTTTGGTTTTCCTGTTGGCAGTCACCTCTGCAAGAAGAGTCTCGGAGATACAGGCCCTCATGGCAGTTCCTCCTTTTCTCATCTTTCATCAGGACAGAGTTTCCCTTAGGACCAATCCTTCATTCATGCCCAAGGTGATATCCAGAGTGTCTCTAAACCAAGCAATTCACCTGCCTACTTTCTTTCCTAACCCTCAAAATAAAGGGGAAAAGCTGCTGCTTACTTTAGACATTCACAGACAACTACGCTACTACTTGGACAGAACAAAGTCCACCAGGAAGTCTGACCAACTGTTTGTAGCCTATGCTGCTGGAGTGCAAGGAAAAGCAGTCACCAAACAAACTATCTCAAAATGGATTGGACACTGCATCAGATTCTGTTATTCTTTTCATGGAAAAAGTGTGCCAGCTAATATTAGACCACACTCCACCAGAGCTATGGCCACATCCACAGCTTTTCTAAGAGGAGTGGCTACAAAAGATATTCTAGAGGCTGCTACATGGAGCTCCGTGCATACATTTACCAAACACTACAACCTGCCATTATACTCCAGATCCCGAGCAGGCTTTACTTCGGCAGTCCTGCAGGGCCTTCTAGCTACACCATCTCTTGCTTAGTCCTACCACCCCCAGCTTGGCTATGGTATTCAACCCATATGTCAGGACTGCAGTTGCATTCTTGAAGGACATAGTGCAGTTTTGTACCTACCATAAATGTAGATGTCCGATAGATATGCAACTGCAGTCAGGTTTTCCCTCCCTCCTACCCCTCTGTTTTTCCCCTTTTGGGTCCTTTCTCCCCTTACCTATCAGCTGGGGATATATATTATGGTGTATCTGTTTATTACTATTGTGCATGTCTGGTTTTATCTGTTTATCCATTCACAAATTTTAGCCTTCCTTGGAGGGCACCTGGCATCTGGGGCAAGAAACACTGAAGAAGATGGCGTCGGCTGATGCCTTTATACTCCAGCCGCTCTGACGTCGGGGAGGAGGCAACATCGGCCGACGCCGGACCCAGACTTTGGAATCTGGCCAACCGAAGGGCTGCCTGAGGCAGGACAACCCATATGTCAGGACTGCAGTTGCATATCTATTGGACATCTACATTTATGGCAGGTACAAAACTGTACTTTTTGCTAAAACCAATCTGTTTTTTCACAATAAAATATTGTTTGCTGACATTGATTGTTAGCTGTTTAGTTTTAATTTCAAGAGTAAACCTCTCTGGTGAAACTCATAGATCAATAAACTGTATAACAAAAGAAGAAAAAAACTTAAGAAAATTCCTATCCTATTATCTCAGGGCCACACTGAAACATGCCATCACAAAGTTGAGTACTATTAAATAATGCAAAGCAAAGTACAAGCTTAAGAGGTACCAGAGGAAACTACAAATCTTTCTTTAGTTATGGCTTGAAATAAAGGAGTAGTGTGGGCAGTGTGGTGATGCAGTGGTTAACGTTGTTGCCTGACAGCAAGAGGTTCTCTGGTTCAATTCTTGGCTAGTGTGCCTTCTGGATGGAGTCTGCATGTCATCCCTGCATTCACGTGGGTTTCCTCTCACATTCCAAAGACCTGCGTCTGGAGTGTTTCTGCATGGTCTCCGCTGAAAGTAAACTGTGTCCTAGTCGGACTTTCCTGGTCAACAAATATTAAATAAAATAAATAGTGCACTGGGCTTATCTATTACTGATATTACTCATTCTAGTCACTGTGATATATTCAGTATATTAACAGACATATCTTGTGTTAACTTCACCTTATCTCTCCAAATTGTTGCTTGCAGTATCCCTGAAAATGTGTTCTCTTAATTTCCTTAGAACAAGCATTGCAATCCCTGTCAAAGACTTAAATTACATTTCAGTCTACGTTCTTATCTGTGCCAAGTTTTCACTATCTGAGCTTCTGATTAAACTGTTCAGCTTCAGCCTATCCACAGGGTTTGCACTTGATGCATTGAGAACCATCACTGTGACTCCCCTATACAAGGATGTAGATGTACACATATCCTCTACACAAGGATGACTCTGCAGATCCATGCAGTTATAGACCCCACCCATCCACCTTACCAGCTTTGTATGCAAAGCCATGGAACTTGTATCAGAACTCGTCTTGCAGGCATAGGCAGCTTAATTGATCAAGACCCTAGTTTGTTTAACTTTGTGAAGAACAGGCCCCGTCTCCTGGACCTAGTAAGCTTCTTTGAATAGTGGTTTCTCAATGTACACTACTTAACTTGATCTGGCAACGACTTTTAACACTGTCTTCTGTGTTGGCATTGTTTAAAAAAAAGATAAGCACACTTAATGTGGATCCTTTGGATTGCAGATTGCTTGACAAATCCATGCTTTGAAAGTTGCTGGTACTCTCCCTGAATTTAAAATTGTAATTAATGGGGTACCACATGAGTTAGTGCAGGACCCTCTCCTGTTTAGTATTTATTTATTTCAAGACATGAAGAAACCAGTACCTAGGATGTTATTCACATAAGACTTAACACGGTCACTTGTCTTATAGTGTCTTTTTTCACTGTAGTATGTACACCATCTTATTATATTTCACTACTTCTAAAATCAAATCCTGTAATTGTATATGACGTCAACTTTATATTAAGTGAAACACTTCTTGTGTTCACTTACCTTGTTTGAAAACTAAGCTATGCTACTCTAGATTAACATATGCAGGTCTGACTCAACTTTTTCACTTGTATTTTTTATTCCTTCTTATCTCAGTGTTATCACTGTCACTTGTGTATTTGAATATGTCTCAATCCACTGTATAACGTGATTTTATATATATATATATATATATATATATATATATATATATATATATATGTATGTATATATATATATATATATTTTTTTTTATCAAATTGTATACACATACCGCTAAATGCCAGCACTGTGAATTGTGTATAATGCATTAAGATAAACTTTCTATTGTACACCTACTGTGATATATTATTCCTATTTTATAATGTTATACTGTTAATAGTGGAACTTTTCTCCCCGGGCCTCCACTGAAAATGGGCAGTCTGCCCAGTCGGACTTCCCTGGCAAACAAATGTAAAACAAATAAAATAAATATTTTATAGACATCCAGTATTTTTTCCAGGATTGTGGTTGATTAAGTTTATCGATGACTGCAAGCTGGCCACTGTTCTCCATTCATCCACTGTTACTAACCCGCTTCAGCAAGGGCTGGAGTATGTACATACCTGGTGTACTGAAAATGGTTTGAAGTTAATTGCAAAAAAGTGCAGCATAGTAGCATTTGACAAAAAGCTGTTCTGTCCTTGTATGTTTTAAATGTTACTCCTGTTCAGGCAGTCATAAGAGATATGGATACCTGTCTGGCTCATTTGATCATCATGTTTCCACCACAGTCGGGAAATCTGTCTGGCACAGTTATTTTCCAAGGGAATATTTTCGAGATCCAGCAACATTATCCTGCCACTCTACTCTTTCCTTTTCAGACCCATCATTGAGTACAGTGCTCCCTTTGGTATGTGTAAGTCGAAGCATGTTGTTCAACTCTTCCCTTATCATATTCATCATTAAATACAGTAGTCTCTTTGATATATATAAAGTAGCATATTGTCCATCTAGAAAGACCCTAAAGATACTTTGCCAAGAAAATCAAGGGTCTTGAATCACTATCCTGGTACAATAACACAGCTCTCATTACACAGACCGCTTTGAGATGATGTGTGAATTGCTTTACAAACCTGAAGGACCCAGTTCTGTCTGACTCTTTATTTGCCAAACCAGTGGCTCTACAAAGACCTGTACTAGGGAACTAAATCTGCACCAACAAACAAACAAAACTTGCTGTAGGAGCAGGTTCCTAACTCACTGTATTCCCAGCCTATGGAGTAAGTTGCTACTAGTGGTCAAAGTACATCTTTGACTACTTTTAAGGTTAGTCTTGATAACTGAATGGGTGGACACAAATTTACAACAGGATTATTCTGTACGGCTCTGCTTGATCTGAGAGATGAGCACTATTGTGTGCTTGAAAAGGGACGCAAGAATTTTAAGCATGCATTTTTAAAGGTGTATATAGCAAGGTATCCTGTGGTCCTTGTGATTGTTAGCCTAGTATTATTCCTATGTATGTTGTTTAGTATGGTCTAATTCACACCTTTTACTTTCACTCATTTTTTACTCCCTGGCTGAGCCTGAAAATGTTCCAGTTGGATCAGTGCCCTACTCCGATCAACAAAGAATGAAAGAATAAGTAAATAAGCTGCACCAAAAATAACCTCTCTTCGCACCAAGATGAGAAACCCTATTTACTATCTTTGACCACAGTTCTAGGTTCATAGGTGTGTATTAGGCTAATGGCCCTGGAGCCTTTGCAAGCCTAGCCCATAGAAGTGCCCTGGCGTCGTGCCACCTGACCTTAGTTCTCAGTGCCTCTATCAAGTAGAACCACTGCAGTAATCCCCAGGGTGAACTTTCTATTTACCATCCACTCATCAAGATTTCTCTTGAAGAGGGCCAATGAGGTGCTCTGCTTGATATGTATGGGAAGTCTGTTACAGAGCATGGGCAGTCTCTGGGTTATGACTCTGTCCCTCCAGCATGTTCTGTTGATTGTGGTAATGAGGTTGAGGTGTCTGGAACATTTGGTGTGTTGGAATTTGGATTTCTTTAAATGTAGCATTTCTAACAGAGCTGGGTCAGACATGGCTTTGTAAATAGAGCAGAAATCGCCTCTTAGTAGACAATATGAGATGGAGAGTAGCTGGAGTTTTTGAGTCTGTCCATGTAGGACATCTGTTTAAGGCCTAGGATCCCCTTTGTGAGGTACTTTTATGGCCTTTCCAGCTGTTGCATGTGTCTGGTGAGGTACATGCCAAATGGGGCATTATACTCTATGATTAGCCTAATGAGTGAAGAGTAGAGAGAGATGATGACCTCTTTCTTCCTGGATGCAAAACCCTTGGTAACGAGATGTGCCACAAAGAAGGACTTTCTGACCACAGTGGCAATGTGGTGGTCAGAGAGGTTGCTGTCAGTCTGTGTCCTCAGATCTCTTATAATTCCTTCAGTATTCCGTGGGCTCCCATCAATACGGTAATTAGTGGGAATTGAGTTTTTCCCAAAGGGGATAACGACACATTTTTTGGCATTAAGCTTAAGGCTATGGTTTCAACACCAGTCATTGGTCTCAGTGAGGCCTTTCTGTAGGATGTCTACATCACTTGGGGAGTTAATAATGACTCCCAGCTTGCAGTTGTCTGCGAGCCTCGTCAGCCAGAGTCCCTCCGTGTTGGTCTGGACTTCTGAAAAGTAGATGCCAAACAGGAGAAGACCTAGAACTGATCCCTGTGGGACTCCACTTGTAACTGGTCGGCAGTCTGACTGGGAGTCTACAACTTTCACACTGTGGGTTCTATCTTTGAGCCAATTTGCAACCCACCTAGTGATATATAAGGGTTGATACCTAGGTTGGAGAGTCTATCAATAATTCCTGAGTGGGGAATGGTATCAAAGAGGTTGGCCAGATCGAGGTAGGCTGTATGAACTGCGTTTCCCTTATCCACAGCTCTGGTGACAGACTCAAAGAAGTCAACCAGGTTGAGCAGGCATGATCTACCTTTCACAAAACCAAATTGCGTGGGATCTAGAGCTTGTGGATTTCCTATATCCTTGTTAATTAGGTCCATGATGATGTGCTCCGTAGCCTTACATATCAGACTCGTCAGCCTAATGGGGCGATAATTCCCAGGGTCTGTAGTCACTCCCCATTTATGGAGGGGGATGACTGTAGCAGTGCGCCATTCGATAGGGACAAAGCCTGTGGTGAGGCTGTGATTGAACAGGGCACACATCTGGTGCCACTTCACTTTGTAGTTCATGTAGAACACATCCAGGGATATTGTCTTATCTCATGGAAGCTGTATTCTTGGCCTTGGACAATACAGCTTTAACCTGTGCTGCCGTAATGGTGGTTGTCTGGCATTCCTCCGGAATTGTGATTGGTCCTTTGGGGGAGGGTAGCGTTGGCACTGAATCTGTCAGCCAGTATGCTGGCAGTATCTGTTGGCTCAGTATAGGAGGTACCATTGTGCAGTAACTCAGAGCAAACCTGGGTATTGCCATGAAGATTCTTGATATAACTATAGAAGGCTTTGCGGTTGTTTTTAGTGTCTGCCACAATTCTGCCTTCATAGCTGGCTTTAGAGGTTTTGATGAAGGATCTTAACTTTTTGTTGAGGCTAATAAGGGAGTTTTTCCCAGTCTTGGGACTTCACCTTTTTCTGTAACAGTTTCTTCCCTCTGTTGTAGAGTTTATTAATGGCAGTTAGCTCAAAGCAAGTGCATATTGGATCCATCTACTTAAAATTCTGTAAAAGGAAGTATCTCTATATTCAGTGCAGTAGTTCCATGATAACTTTTCTGTTGAGCTTCTGCTAGGAGATTTCATTGTATTGTGAGTCAAACACCTCTGGAGATCCAGAGACCGAAATCTTATCCCTGTTTTTTCAGCTGTAACATGAACATGTGGCTGCTCTAATGGCATAGAGAGAGAAATCCCTGATCATGACCTGGCATTCTGGGTTTGATTAGAGGCTTGGGTAAGTGACAGAAAGGCAGGGGAAGGGTAGGCATGCCCATATTCCTTATGACAGTCTCTGATGGAGACTGTGGATGTCACTCTGGGGGGGCTTTGTCCAAGAAGGGGAAGGGTGGTGGACTTGATTGAGCTGCTGCAGAGGTGGGGTGATGCAACACACTGCGTCCCCATTGCATTCCCACCTCTTGGCCACAACCATGAAGACTGCCGAGGAGGGGAGTAACATGATAGGCCTAAGAGTAAAAACTTCTGGCTGATGGTGGCAGCCAAGTCCCTCAAGACGTCTTTAGGTTCTGTGACCAGCCCCAGCTATATTTGAGCAAGTCCAGGGGATGGAGAAGCTTGCAGACCCATTATGTACGCGGGTCACTGTATAAGAAGACTGTAGAATGAAGCAAGGGAGCAAAAAGTGCTAACAAAATATAACACGAACACAACAAGATCCACACAGATGCACAGACAGTATAGTGGATCTGACTGTTATTAAACCCTCTTTTAGCCAAATTCTTCTAAAGCCATCTCCTTGACAACATGCCATTACCTCATTGACCACATGCCAATCTTTACACTATGATAAACCAGGCCTTTACCAACAACACAAAAATCTATATCTGTTTGAGGATTTAGCTGCCAGGTGAGGAAATTTGGGTAGAGCTCACTAAAATTGTCTGGAGATGAATAGACCATGCAGAAACTGCCAACATTGCTATTGAAATCTTCAGATCAAAATTCATAAGCTTATTGGGCAAAAATCACCCTTGTCAGAAATTAGGATTCAAAATAACACCTTACTCTTGAAGCTGCGGTGGTACGGCGGTAGCGTTGTTACCTCACAGCAAGAGGTTCTCCCGTTCGATTCTCGATCGGGCATGGGAGTGCCTTCTGTGTGGAGTCTGCATGTCCTCCCCGTGGTTGGGTAGCGTTCAAAAGACATGCGTGCGTAAATAGGCGTGCCTTTGTTGAAGGTTGGGCGTTGAGCTGGCACCTCGGCATTTCGTAAAAATCTACTGCCAATCATTAGCAGTCCGGAGTTCTGCTGTGGCAGCCCCTTACCAGAAAAGCCGAAAGACAACAACTCTTGATCAAGTTCAGCTGTAACAATGCAACATCCACAGAGTCTTAACTTGAAAACAGTCAAGTTAAATGTCATCTGATAAAAGTCCCACAACTTGTACAAGGAAGCCAGAAGTAAATGTCAGACTAAGCTATGGTCATGAACTCAAAGCAAAACTTTTCAGACAGCACAAAACTAAATTTTGCAACCTTGTAGGATTTTGGGATTTGGTCAATAAACTTCTTGGAAAGTGTGTAATTTAGCGATAATGGTCTAGACCTGACATTTCTTGAAGAGACAGACTAAGTTTCAAATTTCTTTGAATCAGTTGTACTCGCACACACATAGCACATAGCTATCAAGTCTTTACACCCAGAAACAGCCCTTGGGTTGAAGATTTTAGGCATTCATATTTCCAACAGCCTCATTATCAGCTGTTAAAAAAGCACATGTGCACACTCACTCACTTGCTCGGTCCTGTGAGCAGTTTCAGAGGGTCACCATTTCAACTATCAGCATGTATTTGAGATGTGGGAGGGAGCTAGAGACTCCAGCAAAAAAAAAAATGCATACTCTAAGGGCATGCATACTTAAACTGGTGAGTCAAGCACTGAGAAGCAGCAACTCTAACTGCTGCACCTCTGCACATTCTACAATTTTGCTGTGAGTATTCATAATGGGATCAGTGACAATGTACTGAAAACAAATCAAAGAAAATAGAGGTCTGGTGTCAGAGGCCCCTTTTGATAGGTCTGCAGCTGAGAATTTCCTTTGTCAGAATTTGGTTATTTTCTTTGAAACATTTTGATGCATTGGTGCTCAGACCTGTCCGGTGCACTTTTCAAAGGTGGAGGAAGTGGTGAGCAGGCTTTGTTTTTACGATAGAGGTATGACTATCCTCAATATGGCCTCATGGTTTCAGGGTGTTACTTTCTCACACTCAGCAAGTTAGGGTTCAAGTTTTCTCCAATCTACTATTTCATACGACAGAGAGAGGAGACGATGAAAGATGAGAAGTGCATCCCATGCTTCCTGAATGTCAGCACCACATTTTTTTTGCTGGTTGAAAAGTTTGAGCTTTCTATCCTATTGCCAGAGTTAGTGATCACTAAATTTCATTAGAGCTCAGTTTATTCTCTCCACACTGAGGAGGGTCTATTGGGTCCTTCCATTCCAGGTTCTGCTGTTTAGCCTCTTGCCTTCAGACAGTTATTTGAGATATACCAGGATCTTTCCTTGTGGGAATGGTATGATGTCAGTAGTGGGCCTGCTGAGGGCCTATCTTGTCCCCATGCTGCTTTTAGCAGGTAAGTCCTAGTGCAACAGTGGTCTGTCAGCTGACTCTGCACATAAAATTGTATGCCCAAGCCCATACATACGTGATAGGTGTGAGGATAAACTAACTGATGCTGGAGGGAGATGGAGAGGTCCACTTTTCATCTTCCTGAAAGAGTCAGAAAATCTGAACTTCTGTCACTCAAAAGATAGGTTTAATGAATTAACACATTCCTATTCTTCACTAGATAATTCATCCTTTGGACAAAATGGGCTGATGTCTTCTCCTTGGAGAATAAGTATCTTGGGAAGAAGCAGTGGGGAGGCTTGGGTCATTCCTTCCTCCATGGAGCTTGTTATCAAAGACCCATGTAGGCTACTCTTGAGGCACCCTTATCAGGAAAGTCCACTTCATCTAACCATCACAGGTTGTAACTGATGACCTTCGTGTGAGCAAGCAAGCTGTCAGCATTATATAGGGTTCCTTTGTCCCACCTCCCAGTCCTTCCATTATCCCAGAGACCTGACTAACCCCTTAAGAAGCAGCATTGCTGTCAGACTGGAGATGACCCTTAGCATCGTATGGCATAACTCTCCCATTTGTGCCAGGCAAGTCTCCCAGGAAAGATAGCATACTGGATCAGCAGCATTTCTGACCGTCATGTAGAGCCCATGTTGTTCATGAAGAGTGGTTCTCAGAGTTTACTTCAGCTTGGTAGGTCATCACCAAATACCAGGTGGTTCTCTGTATGGTTTCCTTTTGCCTCATGAATGAATTCTTCAGTCCTCCCCAGAAAAGGCTCTGCTTAGGGACTATGTCACCTCGGCAGCTCTTTGGAACAAACACAGTCTCTGTTTCCCAAGAGTGTGATGATAGTCCATCCTTTGGAACAAGGTCCAGGGTTCTGCTCCCACTTCTTCTTGGTCCCCAGTTGGGAATCATGCTTTGTTCTAGTCCTGGACCTTAGCAACTTTAGCAAGTGCATTCTCTTCATCTGATTCTGGATGGTGACTCCAGAGTTGGTATTCATGTTCTCTAACAGGGTGCTTCAATGGAGTCAGTGGACACTTGATTCCTTTTGACACATTATTACATGTGATCTATGCAGGAAATTCCTTTTTCAAGTTGAATGTGTTGGACTTAAGACATTTACACACACACACACACACACACACACACACACACACATTTTTTGATAAGGGCAGGTTGAGTTCTGTTATTAGTCTGCTCATCTGCTCAGTGTTTCTTCATTTCCTTATACCAAAATATGTACTGTCTCTTCTTTCACCCAGCATCATAAGTACTTGTCTATGTAGGAACCTGTCCTGTGGTAAAGTGCAAATATCTTGTAAGTAGCAAGTTGTTTCTAGGCTGGCAAGAGTTATTTATATGCTATGTTTTTTCTTCTCTTATACTAAAGTAGACCATTTTTGTTAATTTTATTTTAATTTTTTATTTGACTTGTTTGGTCCCACTAGGCTAGTGACCTCTTTTCATGAGAGACACAAGGGTGTTATTTATAGTACTGTGGGAAGTTTTGGCCAAGGCATGGGAGAACTTTCACTACTCTTTTAACTAGGTGCTGTGGGATCTTTTATATCCACCTGAGCTACCATGAACTGAAGCAGATGGGACCTCAGTTTACCATTTCATCCGAAAGATGACACACTCAGGAGTGCAGCATCCACCCATGTTATCCTGAACTTTATAGTCAGCAATCCATCTGCCTATTGTGGAAACAAGACCAGAGATGATGGAAAACATTTTTATGTGAACAAATTAAAATATGGTAACTGCACTTCATGCAGGGAGAATTTAATATTTTCCCCCCTGGGTAATTTTTCCTGTTGTGCCAGCCATTAACCCTGTGCCATACAATTTGAATCATTTGTTCCTCATTACATTGGCCTGTTAGAGATACTTGTGGTGGAAGAAAGAGCTGACTGGAAATAGCCACCATCAAAGCAACCAGTAATGGTTGGTTGGTTCTCTGCTCTTTCCTCCCTTCAGAAACTTGACTGTTACTTGGGAACCCTTATAGAACGAAAGTCTCACTTTATGTTCCCCCAACTAGAGCAATCTGCATTTGATAGTTTGCATTAGTTGTATTCAGGCCACAAAGCTATTTAGCAGAGACTTCTCTCTTATTTCAGCATCATCATGGATGCTTTGCAGAAAAAATTTTTCTGTGTTTATAACCACTCCACAGCCTAATGTCTATGTAATCCAACAATTTTACCTTAGTGGCTCATACAGTTTTCTATTCACAGGCCAGAAAATAGCTACTACACACACTACATATCTGAAGACATGAACATATTGGCCTTTCCTGCTGCACACAAGATGTTGGCCTCCACTAGCTTACTGCCAGTCATGCAGCAGCCTTGACTACCTTCCCTCCACCCAAGACCAGTGAGCCAACATCAGCCAGTCACCTTTACCCTTCGCAGCTAGCTCATTGCTAGTTCTTGGGTTGTCTTGGTCACCAGGCTTTTTCCCCACTGTGCCATGGAGCTTACATTGGTAGAATTTAATGATTACCTGTTTAACCTACAGTTATTGTTTTCGGCATCTCTTTATCATACATACATATACAGTAATGTATTACAGTGTACAAATTTTGCTTTCAAAAGAATACTCACTGATGTATACAGTCATGCAGTTATATATATGCATCTTGTGCATGGAGTCTGTTAACTTTTAGAGCTTCAGCACAACTAGCATGTGTTTGGTGTAGTGAAAACTATAAAAGAAGATTGATACAGAGATTTCTTGTGAGATGCTGTGAAAGCAGGCTATCCTACTGGTATGCATTAGGGTCATTGACGTAAAAATAGAACTAGAAGCAGACAGACAATCTGGTCAGGATAAGCAGGCATATTTTTCTTTAATGACTGGAAACTGATTCACTATATTTTGACTGATTTAATAGATGGTCTTCTTTAGATGTACTTAATTTAGAGCAAGTCATTAAATATCTCGCATTTACCAGATGGGAGATGGGCAGACTGACCTTGTGGATCTGTATGGAATTAAATAAGTCGCATCAATGTAGCACACTACAGCAGCCTACACACAACTTGCATTCCGAACCATTTTCTGAAAAATAAATTTAAAAAGCATAAGATAAACAAATGTAAATATTTTGTGAAAAGTAAAAGCTATTAAAACTGTACAAATAGCAATGTTATCAATAAGAAATATTCTTTACCGTGATATTAAGCGCATTCATAGTCTTTTCCATAAATATATTATAATGCATAAAACCTAGTTATATTTTTTCAAAACATTCACATATTCTCATATCTTCAAAGTTATACAATCTAGGCATATATTGTTAGAACATTTTTGTTAACCAGCCGCAAGCTTTCACATGACAAGAAATTTCTCTAATTGCATGTTTATTGAGATATTTACAGAAATATGAAGACATATTTTAATTGTATAATCAGCAATACCAATAATGGATATGTCTCAAAATGTGCAACTTAGTTGCAAATATTAGACAGTTTCCATAAACAACATTTAAGGTTTCAGCTAATACCTTTCAGTTTGTAAATCTCTTGAGTGGTATGTGTATGAAAGCAGAAGAGACTGTGTGTGCGTGTGTGCGTGCGTGAGAGAGAGACAGAGAGAGAGTAAAATGTGAAAGCGATCAAGTGAACCCCTGGCAGCAGCAGCAGTTTTGCATACCTCTCTGCCTTGGATGTGGTTCTTAACCTGTAAGCACAAGAAATCTGGACAAAACCTGACAGAATGGGGGGACAAATGCTAAGAAATAGGGACACATTTTAAATATTGCTCTTATAAAGTTAGAAAGTTGCTGGAATAACAGGATTTGTGTTAGCACGTATTTTCTGAAGGTTATGAAATCTGAAACTCAAATGCATGTCATTATTTAGTTACTTTAATCTTTAGATCAGCCCAGATTTTCAAAAAACACATTTTTTATGAGGAACAGACCGAAAATATGAGGAAAAAACCTGGGCATTCTGCAAAAATATGTACAGTTGAGAGGTATGCTGTTAGGTCAAGGTATCTGGATCAGCCTAAAATAAATGGGACAAAGGCTCAAAATAGGAACATATTTTAAGTGGTTTGTGTTAGCATGAATTTTCTGAAGCAGAGGTAGGTGTGTGTGTGTGTGTGTGTGTGTGTGTGTGTGTATATATGTGAATCAGTGTGTGCTCGCGTGTGTGTGCGTGCGTGTTTGATCTACTACTGACAGCAGCAAAGAGGATTGTATACCTCTGTACCCTTCAGCTGAAAAAATCTGGATAAAGCCTAAAAACACTGGGGGGGGGGGGGACAGAGGCTCAAAAGTAAGAGCAGATTTTAATTATTGCTCTTATAAAATTACAAATTTGCTTAAATAAAATTATTTGTGTTAGCATGAATTTTCTGAAGGAAGTAAAACTCTGAAACTCAAATGTGTGTCATTATTTAGTAACTTCTGTGTCCAAAGACTGGCAGTAAACCAAACGTTTTAGGAGTAAGAGACCAAAAAGTAAAGTAAATACCTGGATTTTTTTTTAAAGTGTTCTATTTTTTTGGGGTGCCCCCTTCAAAAAACAAAAAATTGCACAGGAGGGAATTTTAC